>NW_006159448.1:2391130-2450305 GCF_000334495.1 Tupaia belangeri chinensis | reverse complement strand
TTCCCTAGAATATTATCTTTTCTACACTCAGACTGTGGCTTATCTGTTTTCTGTTCCTCCTCATTTTCCATTCTCACTTCTTTCCAGTCAGAGTTCCTTATATACTCACTCTCAGTCCTAAAGCTCCATCCTTCCTGCCCTCAAACATGTGAACACTTCCTGTGCCTCAAGATGCCCCTTTCTAGTTGCCAATCAGTTAAACCTTCTCTCGCTCTTTACAGAGCTGAACTTGATAGTCTAATTTCTGCCGATCACTATTATCATATATTTCCTTCCAAAATGGCTCATGGAACTAACTTTGCATTGAAATTATCTTTTTTGATACCTAAAAACCCAAAATAAATCCTTATTATCATCCCTGCATTGTATTCAATACTTTCCAAAAAAAATGTGTTTTTAGAAAACATGTTTTTGCTTTGGCTTTGTAGTTTATTAGCCTGGTTTTCTCCTAATTCTGTTTCCAATTACCTGTCTTCAATACCAATCTTTTTCTCTCTCTTGCTCTATAAATCAAAATATTTCCCATGGTTCAGAATTTTATGTTCTCTTCTCTCTCTTCTCTTCCTATACCCAAGCTTTTGCTTTTGAATACTTTTTTCTTTTTCTTTTCTTTTCTTTTTTTTTATTTTGTTGAGTTTTTTTGCTATAGGGCACGTGTACTCCCCACAAAGACAGAGAGAGACAGAGAGACAGAAAGCTAGAAATGGCCCCTCAGAGGGGATGGCCACACCACAATACCTTCTCCATTCTCCTCTTAGGACCTTGGGCATGCATGCACACGCACCTGGTGTGAGTTTAAGCCGCCAGGTCCAGGACTTGAACCGTGGTCAACTACATGAGAGTCCAGTGACATAGCCATTACGCCAACTGCTGGTCCTGACTTTGAATACTTTAAATGCCTCTGGCTTTAATTATTTCTTTCATACCACCAAACACTGTATCAATTTATCTCATCATGTTTTCTTGAATTCTAGTTCCATATTCTCAACTCCTTTCTTATGAATCCTGCTCATACTTGGAATTTAGCTTTTCTAAAACCTTTTCCTTCTCTTTTTTCAAAACAATTACCATAGGGCACATGTGATTAACAGAGACAGAGAAAAAGACAGAGAGGAAGAAAGCACCTCTCAATGGGATGTGGTCATATGCTGTAATGCCCTCTCTTCCATTTCTCCATCTTGTCAAGATTTGGGGCATGCATGCACATGTGACCAGTGTGTTCTTCAAGTTGCCAGGACTAGAAATTTAACCATGGTCAGCGCTGTGGGGCTCAGCTCCCTTAATCATTAAGTTATGAGGCTGGCCATCGTTGCTCTCTCATCTAACTAGTTTCCCTCCCTGAAAAACTTGTATGTTTTACTTATGTCTGTTTTCTCATTTACTTGGTGATTAACACCTCAGTCTGCTTTAAACCTTCTCAACATCACTTCTTGCTTCCCAACTCTTAAGACTTAATGATTTAACTTCACTATATTTCTTGTATTTGATCCTTTCCTCAAATGAAATCAGGGTAATAAAATCTGCCTTACTACATAGATTTTTTGTGAAGATCAAATTAAATGTGAGACTATTTCCAGCACTATAAAATACTTCATATATATACAATGTTATCACTAGCCTATCAATTAGAACAGCAATTTTTTTTAAAAAAAAAAAAGAAACGAATTGCATAAAGACTGCTATAGCCAGCAAAGAGCTGAGTTAAAGGCATTACTATAATTCCTGAAGATTTTTGCCTACCTGTATGAACACCCATGGCATCGACATTTTCCATATTGCAGACAGTGACACAATTGTCATCAGCATCTCGGACCACTTCATATTCTATTTCCTTCCAACCTGTCACTGACCTCTCCACCAGAATCTGGTTGGTCATAGCAAAGGCCTAGAAATTGGTGACAAAGGGCATTGAAGAGTAATGAAAGTCACTGACTTAAACAAGGATATTTGGCAAAATGCCCTGATCTGAGTCCTGGTCAGCAATGAACTCTCAAATGCAGTCTCATCCTCCCCTGCACTCCAGAAAGCACCATGTGTCAAAAAATCAGTGAGGTACTAGGAATAGCATCCTGCAGTGAATATGCTTGATTTACATTATTGAGGCTTGCCATTCAAAGTGCTGATATGACATTAAATCAAACTATTTAGGAAAAAGAGAAAATAATTGAGCAATCAGGCAGAGGGAAATGAAATTATTTCAGCAGCTAGGCTTCTGTGAAACCAGAAAATGTGATAAGTGAAAATAGATGTGGAAAAATAAGTCTAAAGACTCTGGCTTTCTCTAAAATAGCTGAGGGTGCTTTGTACAGTGACATACACAATAAAAGTTAGTTGCTGTTGATGAGGAGGAGAAAGGAGATGATGATGGCTGTAAACAGTTAGCCAAGATAGCATATGAAACTTGGGAATTAGCAGACTCATATGTAACCATTATTACAGTTAATCACTGCCTAAGTGCTTAAATACTCTGAGTCGTATATCATGTATGGCTGATTAGACAGATATGAATTAGTATAATTATCATTTCATATTTACTGAGTACCCACAGTGGGCAGAATACTGAACCTAAAATACGAAATAGGTGATCTCTAACCTTATGACATGTGGTGGCTGATAAGGAACGGGATTGTCCCTTTGTCTCATAATATATTTAATTTGGGAAGACAGTGAAAGGAAAAGTAGAGTTTTTTCAAATTATTAGTAGGCAATATAATGCAACAATGTGAGCTTTTTCGTAGAATGCCTCAATGCTATTTTTTCAAGTTCAGTCATCACTACAGGCTCCAGCAAATGCAACACATTTGTTCCCACAGCTGCCTACAACGAGGTCCTCAAAGTGGTTATGGAACTCTATAACCACTGTTAACAATTTAATAATGATTAATTCACCACTTGGGTTGCATGCTAAAAGAAAAAAAATCTCGGAAACAAAGGGTATGAATTCAGGAAGGCTTTTGCATTTTAATGAAACAGGATGGATATTGAGGCACAAGGAAAATTGAGATACTCTTCATCTGTTTCCTCAGCTTTTTTTTTTTTCTTTTTTTCTCTCAAGTCTCCGATTTCATAGAAGAAGTTTACTTAGAAACCTGGATAAGTTAATCTTTTAGTGTGCTAATTACAACCTCAAGAGCATATAGGGGAAGCTCCGGATGTAATCATACAACTAATTATGCTCGAGGGAAAAGCTAAGATTTCCAACCAGCAGTCCTTCAAAGGTCTGTTGACTATTTCAATAGCATATAAATCATTGAAAACTACCCCGTTCCAACTACAGACCAATATCATTGATGAATATAGATGCGAAAATTCTCAACAAGATACTCGCAAATCGTATCCAACAACATATAACAAAGATCATTCATCACGACCAGGTAGGCTTTATACCAGGGATGCAAGGGTGGTTCAATATACGCAAGACCATAAATGTAATACACCACATTAACAGAAAGAAAGATAAAAACCATATGATCATCTCAATTGATGCGGAGAAAGCGTTTGATAAAATACAACATCCTTTTATGATTAAGACTCTCAGTAAGATTGGTATAGAAGGGTCATTTCTGAACACAATAAAAGCAATCTATGAAAAACCTACAGCTAATATTATACTGAATGGGGAAAAGCTGAAAGCTTTTCCTCTGAAAACAGGTACTAGGCAAGGCTGCCCACTTTCTCCACTGCTCTTTAATATAGTACTGGAAGTCTTAGCTATTGCAATCAGAGAAGAGAACAGTATTAAAGGCATTCGAATAGGCAAAGAAGAGTTGAAAATATCTTTATTTGCAGATGACATGATGGTATACTTAGAAGCCCCAAAGGTATCCATGAAAAAACTTCTTGAATGAATAAGTGAATACAGGAAGGTGGGAGGATACAAAATCAACATCCAAAAATCCATAGCATTTCTATTTATGAACAACAAGTTGAACGAAGCAGAGCTGAAGAAAGGAATCCCTTTCACCGTAGCCACAAGATGTATAAGATATCTAGGGATAAACCTAACTAAGAAAGTCAAAGACCTTTATAAAGAAAACTACGAGAATCTTAAAAAAGACATTGAAAGTGACATAAAAAAGTGGAAGGACATCCCATGCTCCTGGATTGGTAGAATTAACATAATCAAAATGGCAATTCTACCCAAATTAATCTACATGTTTAATGCAATTCCAATCAAAATACCAGAGATATTCTTCAGAGATCTAGAAAAGACAATTATAGAATTTGTCTGGAACCATAAAAGACCTCGTATTGCAAAAGCAATCCTGCGTAAGAAGAATGGAGTAGGAGGCATATCACTCCCTGATCCCAAGATATACTATAAAGCTGTGGTCATCAAAACAGCATGGTATTGGCATAAAAACAGACATGTGGACCAATGGAAGAGAATAGAGACCCCAGAAATAACTCCCAAAGCTTATAGCCAACTGATCTTTGACAAAGGATATCAGTCAATCCATTGGGAAAAGGAAAACCTCTTTAGTAAATGGTGCTGGAAAAACTGGGTATCCACCTGCAGAAAGATGAAACTGAACCCCCATCTTTCACCATTAACAACAGTCAACTCAAAATGGATCAAAGATCTGAACCTAAGACCTCAGACAATAAAACTACTTGTGGAAAATGCTGGGGAAACTCTGGGAGACATTGGAGTAGGCAAAGACTTCTTAAATAAGACTCCCAAAGCACAGGCAATAATCCCTAAAATAGACAAGTGGGACTATATTAGACTAAGAAGTTTCTGCACAGCAAAGGACACAGTAACAAGTGTGAACCGACAACCCTCAGAATGGGAAAATATTTTTGTTAAATATGCCTCAGACAAGGGACTGATAACGAGAATACATAGGGAACTCAAGTGCCTTATGCGAAAAAAAATGATTAACCCGATTAAAAGATGGGAAAGTGAGCTGAACAAAAGTCTCTCTAAGGAAGACATACGAACAGCCAAAAAGCATATGAGGAAATGCTCGACATCCCTCATCATAAGGGAAATGCAGATAAAAACCACAATGAGATACCACCTAACCCCTGTCAGAATGGCAAAGATTAAGAATATAAAAAGTGATAAGTGTTGGCGGGGATGTGGTGAAAAGGGAACCCTCCTACACTGTTGGTGGGAATGTAAACTAGTTCAACCACTGTGGAGAACAATATGGAGGTTCCTCAAAGATCTACAAATAGAACTACCATTTGATCCAGCAATCCCACTTCTGGGTATTTACCCAAAAGACAGGAGAACGCTCAGTCAGAAAAGTGCTTGCACATCCATGTTTATTGCAGCATTATTCACAATTGCCAAGACATGGAACCAACCTAAATGTCCACAAACTGATGAATGGATTGGAAAAGTGTGGTATATATACTCTATGGAATACTACTCAGCCATAAAAAATAACAAGACCCTGGAATTTGATAGAAAATGGTCAGATATGGAGGATCTATTGCTGAGTGAAGCAAGCCAGGCTATGAAAGAAAGATATTGTATGTATCCACTCAATATATACCGACTATCCGCACTCTATAATAGAGAGCAAAAATTCGGAGGACATAAAAACAGTGAAGGTACTTAATGAGAATAGGACAGTGTGGAATGGGGTAAGTGAAGAGAAGAGGATAGAGAAAGATAGCAAGTGAACAATAGAGAGACAGGACATTAGTGAGAAACAGGGAGGGGTTATTAACTGTTGATGATGACATGTATAGTATTCTCAACTGGATTGGTCTGAGAAGTATTTCATGATGGGCAAAGTATTTTTACAAGCAAAACGAGAAATAGCAATTGACTGTTTTATAAAAATAATTAGAATAATAAAAATAATGATTGGGGAAAACAGAAAAGATATGGAATGTTGAAGTGGGGAGATTAATGTCTCTGTACTGACTGACATGCATGGCATTCCCTTTTGAAAAAACAATGTAATACACTGTAAAGTTATATGTAATCCAATGTAATATAAAGAAGATTATGACGATAATAAAAATAAAACAAAAAAAAACTACCCCGTTCCAAAATTATCTTTATTGTAAAGTACTTTTGCATTAAGAAGTCCATATTCAAATGTTTATTTATAAATATATTTTTATGTAGTGTAAGTATATATTGCATTATCTTTATTGTAAAGTACTTTTGCATTAAGAAGTCCATATTCAAATGTTTATTTATAAATATATTTTTATGTAGTGTAAGTATATATTGCCACTTATTTGTGGTAATAATAAAACTGCTAATATTAAAACATGAAACATCTAATATGCTAGAGAAAATAAATTTGTGTATCTCCATAAACACGTTTTGTTTTACATACATGATTTAAAAGTTCAGAATGGAAACAAGAAACATTTACAGTAGATATGTTTTCTTTTTAATTCTGGCAACCTCAGAAAAATTAAATCTAAGTTGTTGATATGTACGTCTCCCATTATAGTTATTTAAGTCTATTTAATTATATTTCTCTGTCCTCAAATTTCCATTTCATTAATTCAAGGGTCTCATTTTGTTTCAGTCCAAAAAGTAAATCAACATAAAACTATCAGCTATGCTTGAGTTATTTACTAAGCATGCCCCAAAATATTCCAGCCATAATTCTGTCAGATTTACTTCCATGACTATTGTCTAAGTTACACAGACCTTTTTTTTTGGTTGCACGTGGGTTTATCCATTCAAAGTAATTTTTGAAGCCCCACTATTGGTTGGCAATGTTCTACTATGTGGAAATAAGAGTACGGATAAAGTCTTTTGTCTTTCTGAAATAATACTTTCTAATCTCTATTTTCTGAAACATATCTTAATTTTCCTTAAGATGTTTCCTTTAATACTCAAGAGAATAAGTAATATGTTAAAGTGACTTTTGTGGATTATAAATTAAAAACATTCAAATCCTTCTTTTGTTTTTGTGTGTATGGTAGTTGGCAGAATTCACTCACTATATTATAGTATGGTATATTATACTATAGATATATATAGTATATATAGATATATAAAAATCAATATAGTTTCTATAAATATATATAGAGAGAGTGTGTATATATATGTATATATATATATACACATAATATTAGACACCTAAGTTTTGGGTAAATTCCAAGTGTTCAGTGTGCTTTATTTCACTTACTGTATGTCATTCTGTTACATTAGTTCCAAAAATAATGGAAAGACTGGGCATTATATTCCATTCTCTTCTTAGTCACTAAAATGTATTTTAGCATTATGAATATTTTATAGTAGACTGTGAAGCAGGGAAGATGGAGTTGGATTAAGTTTATCTCATGAAGTAAACAGACTGTACTAAACACAGACTTTTAGTAGGGTGACCACTGGTTTACCTAGAGCCATATGGGTTATGGCTATGTCCCATCATAAATAGATGTACTGAGCTTCCCTCTTAAACATGTCATCTTTTAGACAACATGATAGCGATTTAATAAATTTAAAAGGGCATTTCTTATCTATATAACTTCATCTAACAGAAGGATATAACAAGTCCATGCTTTTGGCTGGTAAGAATATTGTTTATGAAAGTACATACCTTTGTGCTGAGATCTGTTAAAGTCTCCTTGTTGGGGCAGATGCCTGAGCCTAACCCACCCAGTGCATAGGCAGAACGGATCATCACTGGGTAGCCAATGGTGTCTGCTGCCTTCAGCGCATCCTCAATCTGTCAACAAGAAAGAGGGTTGAACATTCTAAAAGCTGACACATTAACAGAAAAGACCACACTGAAAAAGTCTGTCAATTCAAGTAAGTCAATTTATTTGGGAAAGTGAGTATGGAAATGTTCTATTTTTCCTTCATCTCCTTCTGAAAAATGAGTGTTGTTATGCGAATGTTAAGTAAAATACTAGAAGAAAAAGAGTCTTTAAATATATAGTGTAGCTTTTTTTAATTTAAATTTATTTTTTTACATTCATTCACTATACATCATTACAGCATACAAAATGAGATTTCCCATTGAGAATATACTGTATATTGGCTCAATCAAACACATCAACATACGTGTTATCATCAATAAATAATTTTCCATTTCTTGTTTCCTGTATATATATATTTTTTTCCATCCTTGATTCCCTATCTCTCACCCTCTGCCATCTCCCACCCTCCTCCTATGCTGTCTCTGGTATCCATGGTTGCTTTCTGTGCCTTTTTTGCCCTGCATTTTATTGATTCACTAAAGACCTTAATTAATCTAAATATTTTCAATAGCAAGCACAGCTGATATATACATATCCATGAACACAAGTCTGACTTTAGGCATAAACCTCAGTGAGTAGAATGAACAAATATACTGCATAGTGGCTTAATCATGTATGTTATCATCAATAATTTTCCATTTCTAGTTTCACATATATATGTGTGTGTGCATATATATATAGATAGATAGATAGATAGATATACTTATTGATTTATTTATTTATATTTATTTACCCCTATGTCTGATCCTCGGCCCTTTCCCACCTCTTCTCACAGTATCTCTGGTGTCTACAGTTTTATTCCATTCCTTTCTCCCCACATTTTATTGATCACACAATTTCTTAAATAATCTAACTACATTCAATAGTAAGTTTAGCTGGTAATTTCAAGAAAAGCAGTTTTGAATTGGTAAGGAAATTTGCTTAAAACTTAAAGCCTGGAAACAGGTTAGTATTCTGTTCAAATAGTAGGTGCATTAACCTATTGACAGCTCAAGAGAGGACAAATACTCTTAAAACTGGACAACAAAAACTAGAAGAAAAGCAGCAATATTTCAGTCAAAAGTCACAGAATGTTATTTTACTAGTTTAGTCTCATGCACTTAATCTATCTTCTATTGTGGTTCAATCTTTCCAGTTGAATTCTGGGATATAATATTCAACTCCAGACTTGTCCCTACAATTAAGTTAGCCATTTTCTTAGTGTTTGAACTCTTATTTCTGTATGACTACATCTAATTTTCCTGACATACCACTCCCTTGAGAACATTTTGGAGATGTTGTCTGGTGCTGGGTCTGGTGCTGGTAAATTCTTTCAGGTTTTGTTTATCTGAGAATGTTTCTGTCTTTTCTTCACATGTGAAGGATAATCTTGCCGAGTACAGTATTCTCAGCTGAAATTGCTTTTCCCTTAACACTTTGAATATATTTTCCTCATTCTTTTCTTGTTCACATTGTTTCCAATGAGAGGTCTGCTGTTAGTCTGATGGGATATCCTTTGTAGGTAACTTGGTGTTTCTCTCTTGCAAGTCTTACCTTGTCTTTGCCTGTGGCTTTGGTCAGTCTGGGCTATAATGTGTCTTGGAGATCTTCTTGAGTTGATTTTATTTTGGGTCCTTTGTGTTTCTTGGGATTGGATCTTTGAGTGCCTCAGTAGTCTTGGAAAGTTATCTTGCAGGATTTCATGTAATAGATTACAAATGCCCTTATGAGTCTCTTCACCTTCTGGGATGCCAATTATTTGGATGTTTGGACGTTTGATGGTATCCAGTATTTCTTGTATATTATTCTAAAATTTGGGGGCAATTTTCTCAGTCTTCGTAGTGGATTTTTCTAGGTCAGCAATTTTCTCTTCTATGTCTGAGGTTCTATTTTCTACATGATCTAGTCTGCTTTTAATACTTTCAAGGGAGATTTTGATTTCCTGTATTATAGTCTTCATCTCTAACAGTTCCATTTGATTCTTTTTAAAGTGTGCAATTCCTCTTTTAGATCTTGCAAGAACTTCCTCACCTCCCAGAACTCGTCAGCTCCTTTCTCCTCTGCAGTTCATTGTCTCTCTTCTCTTCTATCTCTGTTAGCTTCACCATTATGACTGTTCTAAATTTTTTATCAGACATTTTCATGATTTTCATTGAACTGTCTATGGATGAAGAGGAGTTATTCTTTTACCTTGGAGGAGAGGTATTTTCTTGCTTTACCATATTTCTTGTGGTCCTGTGGTGATTTCTAGTCCTCTGGTGGAAAGTGTGTTTCCTCCCAAACTTTAAATTCTATTTGAAAGTCCAGGACCATGCAGAAAAGGAAACAGAGAGAAGCAGCAGCAACAAAAACAACCAAGAAACAGAGAAAAAGAAAAGAAAAAAACTAAAAAAAATTTTTAAAAATCTTAAAAAATTATTTTTTTAAAAAAAGCAAAAACTAGAAAACCACACAGTGTTCTAGTTCTCAGTAGCCATGAAGGTATCTTCTGAGGCCTGTTTCCTTGCCTCTCCTGGGTAAGGAGAGGGAGAGTGGATTATTAACAAGATAAAGGGAAAGGAGGGGCTGAAAGCCAAGAAACTGCTTTACCTTAAATTTTTTTTAAAGGGAAAAATTACAAAAAATGAGAAGACAGAGACAGAGACAGAGACAAAAGGCTTGAAAATCTTCCTACCACATGAGTTTGTGGACTGGAGGCTGAATTATCAGTAAAAAGTCTTCATTTCTCCTGTTTCCCTGAAATCACTAGTTCTCAGTAGCCATGAAGGTGTCTTCTTTAGTGTAGCTTTTTAAAATCCTTTTGTGTTAAACTGTATTTTTTCTCTAAAGAAATAAAACCATAGCTAAAGCAGAAATAGTCATCATTCATTTGAGAATGGAAGCCGTATTGAATAATTGGATTTTCTTTATTTTATTTATTTTTAGATGTTTTTGCCTTAGGGTTCATGCACTCATGTGGGGGTGGGGGGAGAGACAGTGAGAGGGAAAGTGAGAAATCAGTCCCCAGGAGGAATGGCCATGCCACAATCCTTTCTCCTCTATTCTATTCCCAGGTTTTTGGGCATACATGTACATGCACCTGGCATGAGTTTCAAGCCACCAGGTCTGACACTCAAACCATGGTGGGGATCCAGCAACATAACCACTATGCCATCTGCTGGTCCTGAATTACTAGATTTTTAAGGACAGCCTATAGGTCTGTTTTCTGTGGCCAGCAGGTGGTATAGCAGGTAAGGTACTGGTCTTCTACATGTCCAATCATAGTTCAAGTCCTGGACCTGGACCTGGCAGCTAGTTTTCTCTCTTTCTCTCGCTCTCTCTCTCTCTCTCTCTCTCTCTTTCTCTCTCCTTGAGGGAGGAGGCATATTTCCTATAGCAAATTTTAAAATAATAATAATAATTAATAAAATAAAATAAATAATTATTTTTCAAAAAGAGGAAAATGCTTACCTCTGAATGAAATAAGGTTTTCTACTGTCAATGTTATGTAGTACTACAATAAGCCATTAGAAACACTATATAAAATTAGATTTTTAAAAATTTTTCAAGTTTAGCCTGAGAATATTCCCAAAAGCTTGGACTTTTTTTTTTTTTTTATTTACAGAACACAACATACGGTGGCTATATTTTTCTGTCATGGAATATTATTACACTACCAATGGGAATGTAATTACACCTTTCCCATATGCCAGTTTCTCAACCTGAGGAAGCAAGAACATAATTAAATCTGGCAATGAAAGAATAAATGTACGGCAGGAGGTTCCCTGCCAAAGTGTTTGGTAGAGTTTCCCTGGGATTATTCTTGATCGACAGCTTTGTAACATGGGATGTGTACTTCATAGCATTCTTTCCTGAAACATGCAGAACCCAATTTTAGTTGTTCAATAGGGAAGTTGCATTTAAAACTTCCTCTAGCACCCTCATTTTTACCAACCGTATGCCTGAAATCAAAAATAAAGTCAGAAGAAAAACAGATGTAGAGTAAATTGACTTTTTCCTGGTGAATGGTAATAGCCTATCAATAGGCATATGATACAATGGAAAGTAACAGAAAAGCAAACTAGGTAACCTCTTTAAATATCTAAGCTACTGTGTTCAAGCCATGAATCTTACTAATTGGGTCAGTCTCATTCTAAAATATGAATTCCACTTCCCTAGCCCAATTTTAACCCAATTCTATTTGCAGGACATTTGCATATATAAAATTTGTGACAGATTTAGAAGGAAGGTAAAAATTAGTGTGGTATAGCAAATTGAATGGTTCTTAGTTTCAACTCAAGAGATCCGAGATTCACTGGTACTTTAACCATTGATAAATCACTTAATCTCTGAACATTTTTTTGGTCACAAAATAAAATATTAATGGCTATCCCTAACATTTCAGAATCAAATGATACTATTAATACATAATGTCTCTGAGGTACTAACATTTTTCTGGAAGAAAATATGCAAGGATAATCATTTTAAGGATTATTATTGGGCATGGCAAAACATTTTCCTTACAACCCAAGACAAATAATACCAGTTCACCAGAAGAGAGATTCCTTACCGATTCTACTGCAAAACTTGGAGCAATCTTTTCATTGATCTCATTTAGTTTGTCCGAGAACAGCTGCCTGTCTTCTGTGGCCATAATGGATTCAACTGAAGTTCCCAAGACTTTCACACCATACTCCTTGAGTACACCTCTCTTGAATAGTTCCACTCCTACAGAAGAATAAAATTTAATCAGTTTTCTTTCCACAAACTCTTGTATCTTCCATAAGAGATATTACTATACATTTTTTTATCTTAAAATTAAATCCAACAGATCATGGGGTATCTGCACTCTATGGCAGAAACAGAAAGAGTCTGTATAGGAAGGGGCGGGAAATATGGGGTGAGAGGAAGGGGATCAGAGGAAAAAATATTTAACAGACACTGAATGACAAGTTATCTGTTGATAATAATGTATATGGTAAATTTCATACAGTATAAATATATATAGTTATTAAATATAAAATTTTTAATGTAAAAAAAGGAATAAAACAATTAAAGATACTTTAATGTTGATTAGCTATGATAATTATAAAAGTATTATTAAAAAATTAAATCCAGGAAGTCACCACAACTCACACTAGAACTGCACTTAGCAGGAAAATTTTTGAAATACAATTTTTGAATACAATCTAAATAAAGATGTTACTAATGCTACTATTACTTATATGTCTACTTTCTCTAAACTATTATGTCTTATTAATAAAAATTATAGTATTATAATGAGCCTGGAGATTTCAGTATATTTCCATTATTTCTAAATTCCATTACTATCATGAGATTTAACTATTTAAATAATCTCAGAAATATGGGTTTCTATTTGAGCCAAAAAAAAAAAAAACTCACCAAAAATTGTTTGTGTTTCCACTATGTTGCATCTAACTTTTGCTAAGTCCTTTTTTTTTCTTTTTTCTTTTTCTTTTTTGGAGAGGATTTTGCTATAGGGCGCATGTGCTCGCCAGACAGACAGAGAGAGACAGAGAGACAGAAAGCGAGAAATCACCCCCCCAAGGGGGATGGCCACGCCGCAATCCCTTCTCCTCCATTCTCTTCTCGGGATCCTGGGCACGCATGCACATGCGCCCGGCGTGAGTTTAAGCCACCGGGTCTAGGACTAGAACTGTGGTCGACTACGTAGGAGTCCAGCGACATAGCCATTACGCTAACTGCTGGTCCCCTGAGTCCTTTTCATTTGACATACAAATTATATCAACAATTGCTTACCTCAACTAGTTAGAGATTCTCATTCATAATCTGCTTCCAAAGACTTACAGCATACTTTTTAAGAGGGCAGAGCAGGGAACTTAACAGATGCAAGCTGATCTATGACATCATGAAAATATTTATGAAAGATAAATGCTACAGAACTGAGACATAAAGCACTTAATCAGAGTTAATTCTCATTTTAATTCATGCTAATTCTCAGGGTTTCAATGGTTAGCAGAAAATGGGGGTGAGGGAGAATCCCAAGAAACCTATCTGACCATTCTAGAGCACTAACTCAAAAAAGGTTTTTTGTTAGCTGCTTTGTAAAATAAACTAGTACTATCATCACATAAAGTTTTCGGTGGCTTTTTGCTTACTGCTTCCTCACATACTAGAGGAAAGGTTTAATGAACGGACAGAGCATAACTATTAGATTGGCTCATATAAAACGCAGTGCACATAAGGACATGAATCAAAACTCTACAATTAAACATAAAAAAACTCACCACAGTTCAGAGCTGTCTGGCCACCCATGCCTAGAATTAACCCATCTGGCCGTTCCGCCTTGATGACCTCTGTGACAAACTGAGGGGTGATGGGAAGAAAGTAGACAGCATCTGCTTGCTTTAAGCCCACCTCATTGGTCTGGACTGATGCAATGTTTGGATTCATCAGGACAGTTTTGACATTTTCTTCCTGAAATGAACATAAGGATCCAGTGTCTGAATACATGGTCTAAGGAAGAGAATGGCCACGCTCTGGTGAAGGTTGATGGGAGTCACGAAGTTTTTTGGTTACTCTGTGAAGTGTAGAGCTCAGTAACAGAATTAGTGAGTGGAAGTTAAAGGCAGACAAGCATTAGATCAAAAGAAGAAACTGCTAAAAATAAAATCATTCGAGCAGAACTGTCTTGTGAGGATAATTTCTTGCCCCTGGAGGTATCAACCAAATCTAGAGATTATTTTTTTTTATAGAATCTGTCTAAAAGTACACAAAAACTTTACAGCTCAACTGACCTTAAAAGAATGAAATAAAATATTGGGACCAGCGGATGGTGTAGCAGTTAAGTTGATGAACTCTCATGTAGTCGACTGCAGTTCTAGTCCAGGATCTAGTGGCTTACAACTCATGCCAGGCACGTGTGTGCGTGTGCCCAAAATCCCGAGGGAAGGATGGAGGAGAAGCTATTGTGATGTGGCCATCCTCCCTCGGGGATGATTTCTTGCTTTCTGTCTGTCTTGCTGGCAAGTACACACACCCTATAGCAAAAATCTCTCTTAAAAAAAAAAAGAATAAAATATTCCAAAAATTTCTAAATGAGTACATAGAAAATGGAACTATAAGCCACATCAAAATTGTTTCCTCTTCTATTGTCTGAGAAAATGATGGATTTACATTTAAAATTCAGGATGTTGTGTTTTCTTATTACAGTCTGCAGATTTCTATATTTTCTAAATTTTCATGCTTGCTGTAGTACTTTAACAAGAAGGGTTATACAACTGCTTATATTACTATGTAGTATATGCAAAGAAAATAATGAAATGGCAAAACATAAAAATAAATATTAGTTTGTGTTCAAATGTATACCTGCTTGTGTGTGCATGTGCGTGAAAGTATTCATGGACCTATTTCATTTCTTACATCCAGAGAAACCTTCAAAATAATTCATGAAGCTTATTAAAAATATTAGTTTTCTAAACCAGGAAGTGTTTTGACACTTAGCAAAATAAATATTATAAAATATGGCCTTATTTTACAGATTAGAATGCCAATTTAAAATTCTAAAAAGTCAACAACAAAATATTCAGATAAAAGTATAGAAATCTTACTTGAAAGCTTTACATATCCTTAGGGGAGAATTAGAATAAAAAATTAAATATATATATTTTGTACTATTTTAAGTTCAAATACTACCCCAAAGTTTGTAATACACTCTTTTATTAATTTATTTGATTTTTTAAAGTTTATTTATTTGTCGCATGAAAGAGTGACAGAGGCAAGCAGCCCGACAGTGTTTTCATGTCACAATTCAGCCCTATCCTCAGCCAGTCTTGATCAAGGGCATGCATGCACAAGAAGATCTTGAGATGTAAACCCTGGACCTTTCCACATGGGTCCAGTTTCACAGAGCATTGGGTTATTGCTGCACCATCACCTTAATTTTTTAATTTTTATTTCAAGCCTATGAGAGAGATTTCCACTTTTCAGATGAAGAAATTGAAATCAGTAAGTTTAAATGATTTGCCAAAAGTCATATAACTGACAAGTGGCATTATTAGGACTCATATGCAACTATTATGACTCATCCTATCCCTTTTCCTCAATATGAGTCATCTCTCAAGATTTTAAATGTGGTTTAGGATAGAAAGATAGGTACAGATAAGCAAATGCCTTTGGAATATGAGTTGACATTCAAATATATAAGTCCAAACCAAGAACATATCATTACTAGAACTTTAAGAAAGTCTCACTACTGGGACCAGCCAATGGTGAAATGGTTACATTGCTGGACTTCCACGTGGTAGACTGTGGTTCAAGTCTCGGACCTGGAAGCTTGGAAATTATGCTGGACGCTGTGCGTGCATGCCCAGGATGCTAAGAGGAGAATGGAGGAGAAGTGATTGTGGTGTGGCCATCCCTCCTGGGGAATGATTTCTCACTTTCTGTCTCTCTGGCAAGCACATGGGCCCTATAGCAAAAAATCTCACTCCAAGAAAAATAAAATTTCTCACTACTAACAAAAACTACCAACAAATTTAAATACATTTAATCATTTTACTCAATGTAAAAAAACTACTAATATGGCTATTTTTATAAGTCAAATTATTCAAGAAAAGATACCACACCTATGTAATGAGTATCTACTCATTTTAAAACTTACAATAATTTTAAACCATATTAATTAATTTGGCATCTTTTTCCATTGTTTTTCTAATTTTGGTTACACTACATGCACCATATAATTATTTTAACTTTTTAGCTCATAAATTAATCTCTATTAACCTAATTAATCATAACAAGATATAGAATTCCTTTTTCGTTGAAAATATGTAACTTTTTCCAATAGATGTAAAGCACTTTTGAACAACTATGAAAATATCAATTGATCTCAAAATTCTAAGAAAAAAAAAAGCATAAAATTTTACACTAGGTGAAAGTATTCTAAACTCTGAACACACTTAATTGTGTTCTCACCAATCTATACCATTAGACATTCTCTAGTTATCATTCAAAGAGAAACTGAAGCATAATACAATAAAGTAACGTATCGTTCTAAAAACATCAATAAAAAATATATGTGCATGTGTGTGTATACCCAGGCATGCATAATAAGACTACTATTTATTTATTTTATTTTATTTTATTATTTCATTTTATTTGCAGCAGGGTGGGTACACTTGCCAGGGAGAGACAGAGAGAAAGAGAGAGAGAGAGAGAAAGAAAGAAAGCACCACCCAGGGGAATGGCCATGCTGCAATTCCTTCTCCTCCATTATCTTCACAGATTTTAAGCAGGCACACACATGCACTTAGTGTGTCTTTCAAGCTGTTGAATCCAGGACTTGACCCATACAGTCAGCCATATGAGATCCAGTTGCCTTAACCCACAGTGCCACCAGCTGGCCCAAGAAAAATATTTTTAAAAAAAAGTAAAAACAAATACAAAGAAAAGAAATAATTGGGACTGTGCTCTATCTCTTTTCAACAGACATCTGTCAATTGAAAATATCTGAATATAGTATACTGAAAAAAAGGAAAACTGTGGCCAACTGCTTTTGTCTTTGTTGTGCTAGTCTCCTGCTACCATCTCTCTATTCCCTCTGCTCCCCAGGTCTCTGGTGATGGCTTTACAGGGCAAAGTCAGACAAAATCACAGAAAGTTGCCTCTGAACACCTCATTAACACCAAGATGGGAGTCATCCAGGAAAATAAGGACACCAAAGAGAAGCCAAGTTATCTCTTCAAATGAAATATCTCACATACACAGTGGAATTTTTTTTTTTTTAAATTTTTAGTTTTCTAGGATAAAAGTTAAGGAGATCTTAAGAGGGTTTGGAGAAACAGAAAAAGTGTCTTTTTTTATCTTGGGTTTCAAAGTCTCTTCTCCACTTGAAAATTTAACTATACCAACCTGTTTTCCAAACTAATAGGATAATTGGTCTCCTGCTAAGAGCTAGTAACTTCTAAAGACAGAACAAACTACATGGTTGCCTTTGTCAACTGGAGGTTCCCATTTTGACCAAAAGGATGCATGAAGCATCTCGTAGAGCATTTGAAGTACCTCAAAGCACCAACAATGCCCAAATCCCTCTTTTACATAAAGACTAGTATATTGAAGTGCTCACTTCCTCAAAAGGAATAAGCAGCTTGTATAACTGTGGCTATATATATTTTTAATATGGGTAGGCAATACCTTAAATACTTCTGGACAACAATTTAATCTTTTTAATATGCAAGTATGTACATTTGAGAAAGTTAAGAATTTTATTTGTGATCAAACTTTCTTTAATATGTATTATAAATAAAGAAAATAATTATAGTGATTTTGCCAAAAGGTAGCATCATAAATCTAAATGTTAAGATACTAATTAGGCTCATTAAAGGCGGTATATTAACTAGAGCAAAGATCATATCCGCTTACCTTCATGGCTTTTACAGCTTGAGATCCCGAGTAATCAAATTCACCTGCCTGACCAATGGACAGACCTCCTGATCCCAGGATAAGGACTTTGGAAACCTATAAGCAATAAGAAAAAAAACAGTGCTTTTATTACTAACGTAGTGAAAATACTACATTTCCAAGAATGGAGAAGACATATGTATTTTCTGAGTTTATATGGTAATTTAAAGTACAATGTTTTAGAAATGTGTATAATATATGGGGAAAAGTAACAATTTAAACATCTCTAATTTCAATGTGATTTCCAAAGTTCAGGACGAATTTTTCATTTAAGTAAAAAATATTTTCAAAGAGGTTTACATCTTATATAACATAACATTATTGAACATATATAAATATCTAAAATTATCCACATAAGCATGTTTACATGCGGATGTAAATATATGTCCATGTATGTATATATTTGAATATACACATATGTCATTCTAGATTTTATATAATAATATTGTGGGTGTGTAGGTAGTTTAACTATAACGGAAATGTACAAAAATCTCATCACATTAACAAACACACTCAATAATTATGGATTCAAATCTTATACTTTATTCATTTTTATCCATTTGCTTTTTAGAGGTAAAATAATACTATTCAGTTCATGATGTTGAATAATAATTCTTCTGATTGAAACAAAACAAATTCTGTCATGTATAAGGGGTCTGTAGTCTGAATTTTAACTCAACCTTACCTAGGGGTATGGCTTTTGAGGTCATGGAAAATATGACAAATTTTAAGCTAAGCCATATTCTTTATTAAATTATGTTGTCACAAATATTCATGAAGAGATAAACTTTCAAAGATATCATTTTAAATCAAAACATGAAAATTAGTTTTAATGCACATCATGAAGAATTAACCAAATAATTTGTTGCAAGATGATGGGTGATTACAATGTTACCAATCACCTTTCAGAGACATTGGTATTGTTTATATTATTCACTTTTAAAAATCAGCACATCATAAGAAAAATCTGAAATGCATAAACTGAAACTAAGCCCACATATACTGACCTCGACCCGAGATGCAACTAGTGCTGGTTTTGGAAGAACAGATGTAATGGTGGTACCTTTTCCCTTTTTTATCAGTGAGAAAAAGGAATCAAACAGGTACTAGAAAAAAGTATAAACAACCAGTTAGAGGTGTCAAATTTCATAAGGTTGCCATATAAAATACCGTTGCTTAGTTAAATTTGAGCTTCAGATAATCCGCAAATCATTTTTTAGAATGCTTTTTCCTATATATTTTTGCCTTTTTGCCAATAATGAGATAGCTACTATATGAAAATTAGATCTAATAAATATTTGTTTTGCTTCTATAACAAGGAAGTTTCTAACAGACAATAAACAATTCAGGTAATGTCTTCCAAGAATGTCAAGTTTTCAGCCCCTTGATTGTATATCATTTTCTTCTAAATCAGATTCAAGTTGCACAAAAAAATAATAAAACTATCACTTATGCATCTTGAAATTAGAAGCAGGAACTTTTATAAATTCCCATCAGCCTTGAAATCTAAGATTATTCTTAACCTCAGTGAGGTTACTTTTGTTGTTTCATTAGACATGACAAATATCAATAAAGAATATTTATTTTGCAGCTATTTGGCAGGACAAAAGGAAAAAATGTAAAGACTTAAATGATAGTGGATATTATTACATATCTTATTCACAATATTCTTAATCTGAAGTACTAATACAGGTTAACCATTTACATTTGAAATTAAAAAATACTTGACATGCATACATTAAGTGATACATGTATCTAAATTTTATTCATGAGTTTCATCATGTATTGAAAATATTATACTGACTTTGGCTATTAAGAACCAAAATTCCCTACTATTGTTGAAATGGGAACAAAACACAAATATCTAAAAAGGCAATTCAGGAATAGAAGTGCTATCTACAAAAGGGAAGACTTCTGTTCTCATCATTTTACCTACATATCTTTTCTGAGCAAGCACCCACTGACAATGAAGAACTATCAGCATTAATACTGGAAGCTCCAGGTCGTGGGAGTGGAAGAGCCTCATCCGAGTTTTCTGGGAGAAACCTGAGGCTCTTGTTCAGGAAGATATGCTTGAACATTGAACCAAGTGTTCACACGGAAAAAAGTAAAAATATTTACACTAAAGACAAAACTCTCTAAGTATTCCTATGATTCTTAAGCCATCTGAATTATATATATATATATATGTGCATGCATGTCCTCTTCCACACCCTAGCCCCTCTCCTCCTCCTGCTATTTATTGTTCCTTAGTGGCTACACAACCAGTTGCCATAGGGATTTCTGTGAAGTCACAGATGGGGGATTAAAATTTCATTTCAGATATGAGAAGAGAGAGAGCAAGAAGGAATTCATTTGCATAGTACAACAATTGTAAATTTCAGAACTAAATATATTAGAATGATAATGGATTTAAATAAAATTAGCATAACTTGGGGTTTCTTAGGGCTTTCTCACTTTAAATTTTAAAAAAAGATAAAAATTTCCTCCTCTGTGATATTCATGGGGAGATTTTAATGTAGATATGTGTTACCAAAGTGCTCTTGAGAATGTTTTGTATAAAGCTCATCTGGGATGATTATTTTGATTTCTCAAGTTTTCATATAAATACTTTTCACATAAATATTGTGACTTTTTTTAAAAAAAAAAAAAGAATACATAAAAGAGACTTCATCTCTCTGACATACCTCAGTGTCTGTTGGCCCTGGGCTGACCTCTGGGTGGAACTGCACAGCGAAGAAAGGTTTGCTCTCATGCATAATCCCCTACAGGAGTAAGAAACAGGAAGAAATTCCTCTGTAACACGAATGTCAAGTGAGGTCATGTATTATTCAGTGGACAGAAAAATTCTAATAAAAAAAAAAAAACTGAGCTAAATTCTTAATAACATTCCAAAAGCTAACAGTACTATTAAGTGACATGATTGGATTCCTTAAGGACTGACATATTTGACCATTTGGGTAAGAATAGAAAATGAGCCAAAGAAGACTTGACCTAATGTGGTTCTCTTAATAAAATCTACAGATTTGATCTATAGCCTGTGGAGTCCCTCTGGGCTCTGTTCAGCATAAACTGAAATCCTCGTATTATCTCCGACTCCTAAATTACTTCTCCAAGGGTCTTCTCAAGGGCTACTCCAATACTGAGTTCTAGAGACTCATTTAACAGACTGGGTCCAAACAGATTTGAAGCAAGCATTCATTAACAAGGAATGTGTAAGACAGCCATTGATTAGCAACTCAAGTAGTGGATCTTAATGAGTCAACAGAAGAGAGCATGACAGAGAGAAATGACTTCTTAAAAAGCAAAGGGTTATGGGAAATAACCTGTTGGAGTTTCTACACACACACACATGCACAAACATGAACACACACACACACACACACCCTCCAAAAAGGTATATTGTAGAGTATTAAAAGCCCTACACTTCTCACCACCAATTGAATAAGTTTATTGAGGGCATTTACCTCATTTGTTTGATCATTGACATTCACAAAAAGTGGTTTCCAGCCAGCAGGGAGGGTGCTGTCCAGAGCATAGCCGTGATTCTGAGCGGTAATGAAAGCCTGTCTGTTTGTGATATTCAAAACAGGCTGATTCTGTCCTCTGGAGAGAAAAGGAGAAAAAGGATAGGAAAATAAAAAAATGAAGGAAAGAATATAAATGCATTACTGTAATTGTAAGGTAGTGAACAGGAAAAGCCTATTAAAATTCAAAATTTCCATTGTTTAGTGAAAATTACTCAAGGAAAAAAGTCACAGATTGTTAATCCCAATCATTTTAGCAACAAAAATCAGTGTAGGCAGCTTTGTTGGGTGTTAAATATCAAGTCTATTGAACTTTTATCATCAGTTTTAGAAAAAAGGGGTATTGTACTCAACAAAAATAGTTGCTCAGTAGCTTAACAGACTCAGACAACTATAAGCAATGTATTTTAAGGGAACTATAGTAATTTTAAAGCCAGAGGAGAAGTCTTGGATATAATACCAAGATACCTGTTCAGACCTGCATCTGAATTTGAATTATACTTTACACATGGAGGGTGTGCTGTGAAAGAATTTCTGATGTTGAATAAATTAAAGTCATTGGAGGCAAAGAAGTGAAACTGAGATGATCCAAAGATTTCTCAGGTCACAGTAGCTTCTTAAAATTATACTGATGTTCTAAAATCAAGCTTGAAATCAGAACCATTTCCCTTGGAGTACCATTTAATTATTATAACCTCAATTTATGCCAAGGCAAAGAAAACAACTTTAAACGATAGGACTATTATCATTAGAGAAGGCTGTCTTCTAAAAATATGCTAAAAGTGGTATCAGATAGTCAGACAACTGTGCACCATGGAACAGTATGCTTAGATGTCTATTCTGAAGAAGTGGCACATCAATTTTCTACATCCTTTGTGTTTAATTAATAGCAGTATTTCTGAGATTGTTTGATTGACAACAAAAGCATATTTGCCTTACCTGTTGGCCATGGGCATCTTGTAGGATTTGGCACCAGCAGCCAATCCTGTTATTAAATTTCCTGTACTGATTCCAAACAATGGCTCCTTGCGATCACTCTCCAAAATCTAAACAAGGGAGAACCTTTATTCAATAATACAGTTCCAAAAAATAGTGCCACTGAAGGAATAAAAATTAATCATTTTTTCCCTGTTAATGAGGTAAAGGCAAAGAGAATATTAAATAAGGAGCCAGAAGGTGGCAAAGTAGTTGGGGTGCTGAACTTCTCACATGGCCGACTGAGGTTCGAGTCCCAGACCTAGTGGCTTGCTTTCTCACTTTCCCTATCTGTCTTTCTCTGGTCAATTAAAATAATAATAATAACAATAAATAATTCTACAATAAAAGATAGGATAGTAAATGAATTAAAAGTTAAAAAAATAAATAAAGACAGAGTGGGCAAATTTATAGCACTAGAATTCAAAAAGTGGGGCCAGCAAGATAGTGTAGCGGATATACCACTGACCACCCACATGGCCGACTGTAGTTCAAGTCCTAGACCCAGTGACTTGAAAATCATGTGAGGTGTATGTGTGTGCTTGCCCAAAATCCAGGGAAGAGAATGGAGAAATGCAGCATGGCCATCCCCCCTGGGGAGTGATTTCTTACTTTCCTTCTTACTGTCTCTGTCTCTCTGTCTGTCTCTATCTCCAGTGAGCACACATGCCCTAAGGCAAAAATGACTTAAATTTTACAAAAGAATTTAAAAAGCTATACTTAATATTCAGACTACACTAAATCTAATTTAAAATTTCTTTAGAAACGCCAAGGTCTTATAAGTCATGGTCAGGAACGTGGCTTGTCATTTTACAACTGTAAAAAAAACATGTATTTGGAGAATGAACTCCAGCTTTTTTAACCTGACACATCCCAAAGTTACTTTGCCTAGAGAAAGCTCTGTTTCCTCTGGTATTTTTTTCCTCGATGGTTTCCCTGTAGAATATCTATGCTGACATTGCCTTTGACGTCACAAATGTGAGTACTGAAAAATACCTGGCTAGAAAAAAATGTATCACAGCCCTGATACAGCACATGCCCCCAGCTCCCCATCCTACACACGGACACACTACTCCCAGGTTCACCATACCTTTTTGACATTCTGAATTAGTGGCTGTGCAAGAGCTGGGTTTCCAGGTCCTCCAGCAATCAAAAGCCCATCATACTCCATCTTAGTGAAGTCATGATTCCAGGGAACTAAGTGCACTTCAGCTCCCCGCTGGAAAAGAAACACAAGAGTGATGAACCTAATAACGTTTTTCTTTGCTAAAACATAATTTTGCTGGACTCTCTCTTGACTAATCACTACTTACAGGAAAGAAGAAGGGAGAGAATATGTAAGTCAAATAATGATGCTTAGCAAAAATCCTTCAGCTGATCTCTTGTATTTTATGTGATGTAAATGGAGCCAGTGATTAATAGTAAGTACAGAGGGGCCAGCAGGCGGTGTCGTGGTTATGGTGTTGGACTCTCACATGGCCTACTACAATTTGAGTCCAGACCTGGCAGCTTGAAACACACTAGGTGCGTGTGTGTGTGTTCCCAAAATCCTGAGAGGAAAATGAAGGAGAAGAGATTGTGGTGTGGCCATCCCCCCCAGGGGGTAATTACTCTCTTTCCTCTCACTGTCTCTCTCTGTCTCCAATGAGCACATGCACCCTACAGCAAAAATCCCTCCAAAAAGAAAAAATAAAAAAGTAAGTGCAGAAAACACACACACACACAGTTTTGCACCTATAACAAACAAAAACATAGATAATGCATTCATTCCACACTTCCATTTCTCCAAAATTTTACTTGGTCTACCTCTTATCTCTTTCAGTTTTGACTTTTTGTGTGATGGAATTTTAATTTAGAGTTTTCTCATATACAGAGGCTCCAGAAGGCTCATGGGAAAATGAGATAAAGCATGAATTTAATTTCATACAAAAAAATTGAAATTCATGCATAGATTTTTTTGAGAGGTTTTTTGCTATAGGGCGCATGCGCTCGTCAGACAGACAGAGAGATAGAAAGCGAGAAATCACCCCCCAGGGGGGATGGTCATGATGCAATCCCTTCTCCTCCATTCTCCTCTCAGGATCTTGGGCACGCACGCACATGCACCCGGTGTGAATTTAAGCCACCAGGTCTGGGACTCAAACCATGGTCGAATACGTGGGAGTCCAGTGACATAGCCATTACGCTAACTGCTGGTTCCATAGATTTTTCATAATAGATATTTTCCATTAACATTTTGAATATCTCTCATTTTAGCTGTCGTACTTATATTCTGATATAAAATTAATAACTTTTCTATATGAACATCTATAGGAAGCTGTCTTTGAAAGTTTCCTAGAAGCATTTCCTGAGACAAGGATTTGAGAGAAAAGTTTATTTGTAAGATATCTCGACAAAATACCAATAAAATCGAGCAGAACTGACACTGTGAGACATTTGAAATAAAGTGTGTATTACCAAGCAGTTACCACTACAGACACCGAGAGCTCAAGCTCACTGGGAAACCCTGAGAGCCAGTGTGGAATGCTGACCTGAGAGATAGCCTATCTACATGGGGCAATGGCACCAGGGGATTTATGCACTGACTCTGGTCATCCATTGGGGGCTGCTCTGGGAGTATTAATTCAATGGCATCACCTGCCTGCCAGCAGTCTCCAACCAATCAAAGTAAGCCCTCAGGCAAAGAGATGTGGATGCTTGCAAGTGAAAAATGGGCAACATGAATTAAAATGGCAAAACAAGAGTAGGATACAGATAGGATATGCAAAGCATTTGCTACCGAAGAATTCATGCACATTTTTGTTAATAAAATTGACAATTTGAAATTATGATTTGTATGTTGCTGATATTTTTCTAACAAAGATAAAGTGAGTTGAAGAATCTCTCTAGGTGCTAACCTGGTTTATGAAACTATGTGTGTGTGTGAGAGAGAGAGAGAGAGAGAAACAGAGACAGACGACAGACAGAGAGACTGGGAGAAGGGAAAAGGAGAAGTATCAAAAAACAAAATATTTTTTAAAACATTATTACAATGATTAAATTCCTCTTAAATCCTTTTAAGATTTCATTTTAATTGGTTGTCTGAACTGATACAGAGCACTGTGAAAGCTTGCACTATTGAAAGGCATGATTCCTGCAAATATGTGGCAGGTAAAAAAGTAGGCCAGAGGAGGAGCTCTCAGATGGACTCAAGCTTTTTGATCTATACCCCAAAGAAAGTAAATGTCCTATGTCTCAAAATGACAGTCAATGAGGGGTAAGAACGGCCATTTTGTCCACCATGTTTCAATAGTCCTTAAGAGTTTTCCATTTCTGTTAAGTAGTCTATATCTTTCATTTGAATAGAGAAAAATGTGTTCCTTTGTAAAGGCTACAGAAGGACATAGATTCCTGGCATTCCCTGAAATTGAAGGAAATCAACTGAACATTAACAATGAATATTGCATATCCTTACCATTTAAACGATGGAGTCACTTACCTTTACTAATAGACGGATTACATTGTTTTTTATTCCACAGTCTACAGCTACAACCTTCGTGGGGTTTCCTTTGCCGTACACCTTGATATCCTGTCATTTTAAAAACCAGAGAGTGAGAAGGACGCCCCAGTTATAGCAACAGATCAAAATCATAAACACATCTGAGAATGCTTTACACTTAGATCAGGAACAGACTGACTGTTAACTACTAGGGAGTGTCTGGCTGTCAACCATCAATTTGTTTTGTAAGAAAGGCACAACAAATGCCACAGACCATATCTTTTTTTGTGTGAGAAAAAAAAAAAAAGCACTCTGCTATTCTATTATTGTTGGTTATAGTAATAAGGAGAATCCCTAAGAAATGGTTTGCTTCCAGAGTTAACTATATTTTCCATATTTTGCCTTTGTAACAACCAATTGAATTTTCAGATGTCATTGCCCGATTCAGCAGTAGGCAGATGTAACAGATACATCATGTTCTAAATACCACCTGACCCTCAACTTGAAACAACGATCGGAAGGCCCAGCACTGAATTACTGTGCACCCGGCTTATGCAGAGGGACTCAATGGATAAAATCAATGTGGGTGTCACAGGGATTGCTAAACTAGTGTAGACTACTGGTCCCTTTAGGATACTGAGCAATCGTTTGCATTTAAATGGTATATTTCATAAAAGGATCCCAGAGCATATCATAATCATTATCTATGTCTTAAGCATTGCTTAGAGGCAGATCCATTTTCACAGGCATTTACCCAAGAAGCAGTTCCCCAACGTCATAAAAGAAAAATAATAGAAACAGAGAGAATGAAGCCTAGAGGGCAAGGCACTCACACTGGCTCCTGCTCCAAAGGAAGCTAGCAAAGTCTGAATTTAGGATGATTTCATAGGTTGCAAAAGGTTTTAGATGAAAGATGCAATCTCACTATTTGAAAGAGTGCTTTACCTTCACTGAAATGTCTACCTCTCTACAGAGTCTATACAGAATGTGAAATCATAATCCTTAGACTGCACTTGAGAACAAAATATTTTAAAATGTTACATTTTTTTCCCCTTACTGACTATTCTGAAGGAAAAAATATCTAAGTCTTTTCATGACCTGTTATTGCTGAACAAATCCATGAGTGCTACAGGTAATCTTGCTCATCAGATAATTTGAAAAAGTATAAATTTATTCTTAACCTTAGGCATCTGCAATAAAATGAAACAATATTACCATCTAGTTGTAGCTATATCAAATTGCAATTACAAGACAATAAATGTTTCCAAGGCCTATAGCCAAACATAACTCATGGTACATATAGAAACTCCTGACATAAATACACATTTTATAGTAGCTATGTGAAATAATTTACTTAAGAAAAAGAGCCAACTTCCACCATTACAATGTCTCCTATGGTTTGATATAGATAAATATATAGATATGCTCATTTCCACTGGTCTCTAC
This sequence comes from Tupaia belangeri chinensis, assembly GCF_000334495.1. Lineage (NCBI taxonomy): Eukaryota > Metazoa > Chordata > Mammalia > Scandentia > Tupaiidae > Tupaia > Tupaia belangeri. Next base: position 2,422,786 of record NW_006159448.1, on the reverse strand, counting down.
ACAAATCCCAAGTACTTTACATACTCTGCATTCAGATTGACAAAAGTTAAGCAAGACCTCATAGACTCTCAAATATAAGAATTTGTGCTAGGAATCTCTAAGAGATAAATATATTACATGTTGTTTTTCAACCTCGTTTGAGCACAGAATGTTTTTAAAGTGAGTATCTTCAGGCCAATGTTCTTCATATTTGGAAAGATGCTAGATCAGACCACCAAGGTAAATTCTGAATTCTGAGATCTTATCATTTTCAAGAGAAAATAGCCCTCTATCATGCTGTGTCTGCAACTAAATCACTTCGCGGGCAATATAGAATCAAAAAGTCTGTGGAAAATGCATATGATGAAAAAAGTCATGCATGCATTTCAATTATTGTGGGTACCAAAATAAACTCATACTTTAATTCAATATTTTCCACAGATTTTTTTTGAAGTCCCCTTGTATGCCACAACAAATAAAAAGAAAATAGCTATATGTCATTTGAATGGATTAGAATTAAAGACCAGAAATAGGCCCAGCCACTGTAGTACAATGGTAACAGTGCCCTATGGTGCTAGAAGCCATATAGTGGCCATGTTCTGAATCCCAGGTCTTACTAGAAAAATGTCAGGCCTGTTTATGGGTACCCTAAATCTTGAGGAGCTGGAGACCTGAGGAAAGGAGATTGTAATGTCATGAGATCCTATGAAAGGTGCTTTTTCTCTCTCTCCTCTCTCCTCTCTCTCTCTCTCTCTCTCTCTCTTATGCACATACTTCCTATCATAAAATGTGTTATTCAAAATCATAAGTGAACATTACATATGGTATCCTCAAATTCCCAAAACTAAATAACAGATTACACATCTAGTTTAAAGTTTACGTTCTTTAACAACTCATTTTCTTATGCTTCAGTATGTTTTGAGTGCACATGTCTGTCCAACATAAACATCACAACTCATAAATGATTCTGAGGAGCCAAAACACCACACACCTCACTTCCATGTGACAGGAATCGAAAACTCAGATAATATTAACATGTGTCTTCTTGAGTCTTACATAACTCATGGCAATATCAGGATATTTTCACTCTTTTAATAACTCTTTCTTTAAAAATGCCTTTTTAAAAGGTCTTGCAAGCCGGCAGATGGTGTAGAAGTTAAGGTGCTGGATCGTATATGGCCAACTCTGCAGGTAAAGTCCTGGACCTGGCAACTTGAAAATGACACTGAGCATGTGTGCATGGGTACCTAAAATCCCAGAGTAGAATGGAGGAGAAGGGATTGCAGCATGGCCATACACCACCACTGCCCAACCAGGGGTGTTGATTTCTCACTATCTCTCTCTCTCTCTCTTTCTCTCTCTGGAGAGCCTACTCTTCCCATAGCAAACAAACAAACAAACAAACAAACGAATGAACAAAAAGCTCTAGCAACTAGAACTCTCCCTCATGAACTGTTATCTATACTCTTTCTGACTGCTGCTATTCTGCCACATGAATCATTTCCCAAATAAATAAGCATCAGGAAGAGAGAGGAAGCATTCTTTCTAAAGACCCTCAATTAGAAGGTTTTGTCACAGTAGGGTACAATACTCCCCACAATCAGTGTCCATTTTCTAGTATGTACATCCACTGTCTCATCACATATTTTACCGCTTCTGATGAAAAAGTTCTCACTTTGCAAGTTTAAAAGGTAGAGAAATGGAACCAATTGTAAACTTACTTAATATTAATATATGATAGTATGTCTATGTTTATTACTTCTATACATTTGAAAGAAGTAAGAGATGGTGTTTAAGAGACAGACACTGGAAAGAGAGCCTTCCTCGGTATAAATCCTGTAGTTTTCCACACTGAGAAACATACCTAATCTCTAAATAAGTTTTAGTCTTTCTTTGGTAAAATGAACTAGTGATAATACCTATCCCATAGGACTGCTCTGAGGATTAAATAAGTTAATTGGTGCAATGTGTTTAGAAAAATACCTGATACATATTAAGTACCAAACACATCTTCTCTGGTACTGTTTTTGTTAATATAATTGATAATAGTTAATAGTAGTAACAGAATTTTATTATATTAAGAATGGAGATAATAGGACCATTAGAAACACTGACTAAAACATGTGAAGGGAAAAAAATAATCTGTAATTTCCTTTTTTTTTTTTCCTTCTTTTTTTGGGGGGGAGGTTGGAGAGATTTTTGCTATAGCGCATATGCACTCACCAGACAGACAGAGAGAGAGAGACAGAAAGCGAGAAATCACCCGCCTGCCCCCTCCCCCAGGGGGATGGCTATGCTGCAATCCCTCCTCCACTCTCCTCTCAGGATCTTGGGTATGCACACACACGCGTCTGGCGTGAGTTTAAGCCAACGGATCTGGGACTCGAACTGTGGTCAGCTACATGAGTGTTTGGTGGCATAGCCATTACACTAACTGCTGGTCCTGCCGACATGTGTTTTAAGCTTCCAAGTCTAGAACTCGAACCACGGTTAACTACGAAGAAGTCCAGCAATGTAACCATTATGCCATCTGCAGATCCCAAGAATCTATAGTTCCTTTAGCACCAACTCTGATCCCATAAGGGAAGTTCTGGGTTTGCATTCAGAGACTTCCCTGGGGACACCATGCATATATGCACTCATGATCCAGGCCTGGCTGGTGCTGGGCAGAACATGGTACTGAGACTCTGTTGGGAGTGCTCTCTTGCTTTCTATCCCTCTCTGAAGAAATAAGTAAACAAATTTTAAAGAGGTACTCATAGAGAGAGATGATCCTTCCAAAAAGTAAAATGTGGTTTAATCCTTGTTATAATAAAGCTACTCAATAAATGACATGGCATACAAAGGCAGGGTGAATTGTCACAGAGGAGCAATGACCTAACCCATGGGACTGGCTTCTTCTGGCAAAAAGGTGAAGGAGAGAGGAAGCAGGGTTGCAAGCAGAGGAGCAGAATATGCAAACATTTTCAGATCCTGCCAGATGGGATCAAGAAAAAAATTAAAAGCTCATGAGAAGTCTTGAGAAAGTGTTTTGAATTTATGTAGTCCGATCTTAGCAATGAAGTCTTTGGGGAGTTTTCCAGTCAAACCACAACCAAAATGGAAGGAAAAACAGAATGAAGCTAACCACATAGATTCTGGATGCACTTAAGTTAAAATCAGAGCTCATCTTGGAAACAATTTCATTTTATTTTAAATAGATTTATCTGTCAAGCTTTAGGGTTTTTTTTAGCTGTGAAATAAGATACGACAATCACTGGGCATTCCAGAAAAGATTGGTTGTTATTATTTTCCTTTAAGACTAGAGTCATTTTGAATGGACCCTGAAAACTACAAACTATCTTAAGCAAGAAACTATGTTAGTTTTTTATACCTAGGAATAATCTGGTATAGTAAATAAATCTATTTAAAATCAGATCTTATATGTATGAATACTTACTGTAGTCTTTCCTTCCCAAGAACCTCAGTCACTTTGTAGAAATAGCATTCACTTTCTACTGAATAGAGTGATTTCTCAAGAGTTTCTAGTAGTCTAGTCAGTCAGTGAGATGACACTAGATCCAGCTCTGGTCCATCTCCACCCCACCACACAACAAGAGATGCATGGCTCAATATGTTTGACTCCTTTGGTTCCGTTTTACCAAATGATGCATAATTCTTTAGACATGCCCACTGTTGCATGCCTCTCTGCCTCTCAATACATGCCATTCCTTCTGTCTGAATCACAGTACTCTTAGTTCTCCATCTATCTCACTGTAACTAACTGCTCTTCTAACTCTTCTGCAGAGCCTTCTCTGATGCACAAATTCCATTTTTTAAAGTTTATTTTTTCTTCCATGAGAGAAAGAAAAGTGTCCCCAACAAGAGCATCATGCTGCAATTCACCCTCCACCATCATAAGCCAGAATCACCAACCAACCTCGTGAACATGGATGCTTGAGTAGACCTTGAATATGAACCTGGGGCCTTCCTAAGTGGGTCCACTTGCATTATCATTGTGCCACCACTTGGCCTACCTATTTTATTTGACATTTTCCCACATGTGCCTTGTGGCTCTCTGCCCACACTCCAAACAGCATTTATCACGTGATTCTGTATATGGTGATTGCTTGTTTGCTTGCTTGTCTCACCAGACTCTGTGTTCCCCAAAGATAGACAGAAACTACAGCTCAAGAGACTCATTCACATTATGTGAATAGATATTCAGTCAAACTAAGGGACATCTTTCTAAAGTGTATTCTATATCTTCTTGTTAATATATACTATTTTACTCTGGGGTGGCACAGTCATCATTATGAACCTTAATTTTTGAACTAAGCTATAATACAATAAATAAATAATTAGTGTGTAAAGAAATGTTTTTCTCTGCACAAAATGACCCCAGACTCTGATTACTGTGTCTGATTTCTATAAAGTTTTCTTGACTCTCTAGTAAGCTATTACTCTGACTCCTAATCTTTACAATGACCAACTTTGGTAAATCAGCCCTTACTTGATCTGATGCTGGTGAAGCCTTGAGCTGAGGAACCAGAAATGGAGCCAGCTAAGGATGAAGAGGTCTAAAATAATTGTGAATGTCCTCTAACTCAGTCCACAAAGATTTCAATGTAAGATTTCAGTGTGAATCTAGAAGTAAAGATTATTAACTCTAAATGCACTGATATTGCAACATATATGTTAGCCACTATGAGATGCCTTTTCCCCTCCGTTCTGGTGCTTCTGGAAATTGACTTCTGCCTAAATGAAGATCTGGTAGGCAAGAAAGGTAGATTCAAATAAAGTAAAATGACAGAATGTGAAGAAAATCTCTTACCTTGGTTGAAACCTCAGCAATCAAATTCTGCTTATTTGGGTCCACAAAATCCACGGATTGACCTTCAAATTCAATCTTCCCAAGTATGGTACCCTATAAAATTAAACAAACAAACAAAATTTGACATTTAGAAGAAAGTAACGATGAAGGTGCTGACAGAATAAATTCACAGGGCCTTTAAACATCTGCTCCAAGATTTAGATGTCTTAATAATGTCTCATAAACATCAGGTGATCATCTCCTCAATCTGGGAAGATGAAGTCATTTGCACACATTCTGAGAAACACCCTGGAAAACACCATTAGTCCTTTTAGGCTCGATAACATTGCCTAGTGTAGACAAAGACAAAGGTCTTTCAAATCTGGGCCTCCAGGTTCCAGGCTGGTGCTGACCGGAGTATTTACCGTGTAGCTGTACTCCTTAGTACACATGACTAATAGGTGTTTCGTGAAAACAGTGGACAAAGCAACCTATGAAGCAAAAAATAAGAAACCTAAAACTTGCAGGCTAAGGTGCTGGATCTTACATAGCTAACTCCATAGTTTGAGTCCTGGACCCAGTGACATAAAAATCACACTGGGCATGTGTACATGTATACCCAAAATCTCAAAAGGAGACTGAAGGGAAAAAGATGGTGGAACAGCCACAGCCCCCATCCAGGGGGTAACTTTTCATTTTCCCTCTCGCTGTCTCTCTCTCTCTCTCTCTGGCAAGCATATGTACTCTATAGCATGAGAAGAAAGGAATCAAGGGGAAAGAAAAAGAAACAAAACATTTAAGAAACACAAAAATTAAAAACTATTCATTGGTGATGATATATATGATAATATATATGACTGGACTAATATACAGTCTATTCATGCTGGGAAAATTCATGTTGCATGCTGTAATGATATACAGTGACTGAATGTATAAAAAATAAAATAAAAATGAGGAAAAAACTAGAAAAAATTTTGCTGCTTAGATACGTTAATGTCCCTAAAGACCTGAACTTCACGAATGTTCAACCCTCTGAAATTTTCACAAATTAGCCTTGCTACCTTGAACATGGCAATGTTTTCTTCTTTTCATTAGCTATATCTTGAGATTTACTTATTTGTTAGTAAAACTACTTTGAACTATTTAGGAAAATGGCATGTTACATTTAGTTCTTAAGATTATACTGGAAGAAAAAAGTTAAAAAAATATTTCTCTTGAGAAATTATTGTATTATAGGAAATAGAAGAAAGCCTTTGTTTCCATTTTAAACTTATTCCTTGCAAAAGAAGTCACTGGGGGAAAGTACTATCCTTACCCGCATGCCATGCAAGCAAAATGGTTATTTCAGTGTTATTTTTAAAACCAGAGTGTTGTCTCAAAGTCTGGAAAAACTCACAAAAAATGATCTTTCATTTCAACACTAGGTTGCTAAATTCCATGGTAGTCTGTACTTTTAGAATTCAAGTCACATAATCTCTTGATGGTATTTATGGATCTCTAATTTTAAATTTTAGTTTCTAGTTCTTATGTTCTTTCCTTTTTCTTTCTCTTTCTTTCTTTCAAGGTTTTTGCCATAGGGCAAATACACTTACCAAGAAGAGACAGTGAGAGATAAAGTGAGAAATCATCCCCAGGGGGTACAACCATGCCTCATTCCCTTTTCCTCCATCTCCTCCTGGGATCTTGGGCATGTATACAAAAATTCCCAAATTTTTAAGCCACCAGGTTTGGAACTCCAATCTCAGTCAGCCATGTGAGAATCCAAATCCATAACCACTATACCACCTGCTGTCTTCCTAGCTTTTCCCTTTTTCTAAAAGTATACTGAATGAACTGTAAGCCTATTTTTCAGTCTGAGATTAATAAAAGTAAAAAGTATAGTACATATTTTAATACATAATTTTGTCAATTATACCTCTATAAACCTGGAAGGTGGTGCATTTTATAAGATTAATGGCATGGATCTTTAACAAGCCAGTGTGGAAGCACAAAAACTATGATTAAACATTGGAAGACACTTAAGATGAATAAAACCCAGGTGCAAAATGTGATCCTAGATTAAATTTTTAAATTTTAGTAAATCAGCATCAAGAGAATGGGGAAAATATGAATATGGAATGGGTATGAGATATTATAAAATATACATTTCCCATATGAACCAGCATCACTCATAAACAAATATAATAAGCAATACTAGTGTTTTGGTTTTTTTTTACTAGCCAATTTCAGCGAGGTTTTGAAAACCTAACTGTGATAAAAAGAGGGTTCATCTTAACCTAACATCACAGGAAGGACCCAGCATGGTCTTGAAAAGACTCTTCCCAAGTCACTAGGCCTGACATATTCAACCTGCTAAATATGGAGCCTGAATTGAATTTTACTTCCTTCTCATCCTGGGAGCCTTATCAGTGTTTATGGCTCCCACACACCATTAGGCTAAGAAAACACAAGAATCTACTCGGGACACATCATCTCCCTAATATCTATTCTCAGGAAAATCATGGTGGAAGAAATAAAATCAGAGATAGAATAGAATGATCGTATAAATTCTTGCTGGCTTTCTTCTGGCCATTAACATATAGCCATGTTTCATTTCCAAAGCTGTTCTTTCCATTTACAGAGATGCTACGTCACAGAGTTAAATATTCTATCAAAGAATCTACAATACATTTACTTTCTTGAAAAATCTCTTCCTGATTTTTTTATGTTATAATATTTAAAAAGAAAACTTAATTGTATTTAGGGAATTCAGTTAATAGGGAGGTAGGTATCTATCTGATTTGGGATATGAACGTGTCATGTAGGAAAACAAAGTGTCAACTTATTATAGCAAGAAGCAGCAAACAGATGGTGATGAGATATTCTCAGAGGAGGGGTCAGATGTTGCAGCAGTCAGATATAGAAGCAAAAGATAACCTTTTCTTTGATCACCTTGGTCATTGATACAGTCTCAAGAAAGACTCTGTCATGGAGGTAACTCATGTAGGGCTCATTTGGCATACTCACGAAATCCAGCTCACTAATTTCAGATAACTCTTCTAAAGGAACTAAACAAATAATGGCACCAGTGCCGAACACTTTCTGACTTGCATTTTTCGGCATGTGATATTCAGTTAGGCAAAACATTTAGGCACTTAATTATAATTATTTTCTCCACTTGTTTCACCAAAGTCCTCTCACATGAGCTTGAATTATAAATACCCTGACTTGTGGGTGTAAAGAACACACAGTGGACACTCAGTAAACTCCTGCTGGGTGAAGCAGTCTCGGGTCCATCCAGTTACAAACATACCAATCAAGTACTCTAAAAAATTGCACTGGAAAGAGTAAAGCAAAATGACACCGACCCAAATAGCAAGAGCTGGCTAGATTTGTTCCTTTACATATTAATGGATCCCTGAGACACTAAGGAACAAAATATGTGAAGAAATACAGATTTGGCTAAAGTGGATGCTCATACCTTATCTCGAATTATTTTGGTCAGCATTCTTGTGTCCACTCCATAAATTGCAGGAACCTATATGAAAAAAATCACAGTGACAGTGAAATTGCAGGAAATTAGATCCAGCATATTGTTTTCAAGTTATAAACTTAGCCTCATCTATCTTCTTGAACAGTAAATAATTTCCCCACTCCTTCTTCTCTCTGACCCAGGGTGACTGTGTTGTCAGAACACGGCAAATTGCTGTTCCACTTGGGCACGAGACTCTTAATACTCAGGCTTTTTCTCAGAATGAAAAATGAAAAATTCTGAACATCGATCTTCAGGGCAACTTTGTTGCTTTTAACCCAGGATGTGAATAAGTAATATCATATATACATACATACGTATGTATGTTTTTTAGATAACAGGATTGGGGAATTTCATAAACAATATGCCAATCCATGTTTTGAGCCAAATGCTCCTAACACATAGTAGGCATTCAACATATTTTTTCTGAAGGGTCTTGTAGAGTACTCATGCCTACTAAAACTTCCCCATCCTGTTAGTCAATGAGGTAACACCACCATAAATGTAGTTTCCTTGACTAGGTTGAATAGAGACATGTGATGTAATAATGCAGCAATAGGGGGACCAGCAGTTAGCGTAATGGCTATGTCGCTGGATTCCCACGTAGTCAATCGCAGTTCGCGTCCTGGACCCGGTGGCTTAAAACTCACGCCAGGTGCGTGTGTGTGCATGCCCAAGATCCCAAGAGGAGAGGAGAAGGGATTGCGGCATGGCCATCCCCCCTGGGGGGTGATTTCTCGCTTTCTGTCTCTGTCTCTCTCTCTCTGTTTGTCTGGCGAGCGCACGCACCCTATGGGGGGGGGGGAAAAAAACCTCTCCAAAAAAAAAAAAATAATAATAATAATAATAATAATACAGCAATAGGCCAGGAACCAGGAAAACAGGTTCTAATTTCTTTTCTTCCAACAATTATCTGAAGGATGTTTAATCCAGATGTTTGTTCTCACCTCTCCATAGAAGGCCAAGCGGTGAATTTTAGACCCCTTTCTAATCTGAGTGTCTGTGATCATAAAGGAAGATTCAAAGCACATTTTAAAAACAAACTAACAAGTCTTGGTTAGGCTTACACTAAAACTATTAGTTCAGACACAGACAAACTTTAATATTAGGTGCCCTAAATAACACAAAGAAAACACTCATAAAAAGTAAATCTCCTGAGTGGTCATTTCAAAAATTAGTTGTCTGAGCAATGAAGATAAATTCAGACAATGGTTGAGGAGAAAACAATGATGACCCAGGACATAAAGTAGAACTTTCTTCTTCCTTTTGAAATTTAGGAAGGATGCCAAGATCAAGATTTTTTGATATGTCAGTAGAGGCACATTCAATCCCAATAGGCAGACCTCATTGGAAAGGCAAACTTTCTTAGAACAAAACCCTATCACACAGGCACAGCAGTAGCTGAACAAAAAGCAGCTATGACCACACAGAAAATGAAACTAAATATATCAGGTTCATTAACATGAATTCTTCCTGACATTCAAATAAGGCGAATGGCTAGAAGTTAGTATTTAAAGTAAGGAAAATTTTTTATATTCTTCTTACATTGCCTCATGAGATTATATCTGATTGGATGTCATGATATTTATGCCCAAAGAGACTTCATGGTAGTCTATAGTCACAAGAACTAAGAGGACTAAATTATGAGAAATGATTATGTGGCCTGCACAAAGTTGCACAGCCAGTAAACAGTAGGGCTAGTACTAGAACTCACAAAGCAAGTCACAGAACTAGATCCTGGTTAAAAGTACATCAGAGAGGGAACCAGCAGTTAGCGTAATGGCTATGTCGCTGGACTCCCACGTAGTCGACCGCAGTTCGCGTCCTGGACCCGGTGGCTTACAACTCACGCCGAGCGCGTGTGCGTGCGTGCCCAAGATCCCGACAGGAGAATGGAGGAGAAGGGATTGTGGCGTGACCATCCCCCCTGGGGGGTGATTTCTCACTTTCTGTCTCTATGTCTCTGTCTGTCTGGCGAGCGCATGCACCCTATAGCGACAAGCCTCTCAAAAAAAAAAAAAAAAAGTACAGCAGAGAGTTAGGTACTCAAGCTTGAAAGAGGGTGGACCAAGAATGTTCAGCCTGTAGGAAGAGTCATAAGAGATGAAAACTCTCTGTGAAATTCTCATAGAAAGTTTCCAGCCTACATGATCACCTTCAGTTGCTGGGCCCTTTTTATTTTCCATACACCTTCCTAAACTTCCATCAACCCCACCAACTTTCCTTAAGGAAGTCTGGATACCCCATCACATTTCTCACCTTTTCTTCCTGTAGCCATTGCGCCAGACTCTTGGTAGCCAGCCAGTGGTTGTAGTCATTGCTATAATTCAGCACCAGCAAACCTGCAACCTAAAAGACAAGCAGTCTTTTTGATGGGGTGATCACAAAATATTATTCAACTCTGTCACTTGTCTTGAGGTTCAGTTTGGATCTACATCAAACATATAAAAACCAGAAATCATAAAGAAAAAAATGTTTTATATTTACTGGTATGAGACTTAAAATTGGGGGGAAAAAGAAAAAAATGGTTATCAACAATTTTAAATATAGATATACATTATTAGTATATGTGTGTGTGTGTGTGTGTATAATATTTATTTCCTTAGTCAATATAAGAGGGAACAGGCTTACCTGACTTGTTGGATCTCAAGACTAATCTATGTGTCTCTTTTCTTGTCATGCTGCACTTTTTCCCTATGACATTTATTAGCACTTTAATTCATAATTATTTATCTAAAGCACATGAATAATAAAATAATTTTAATCTGTATTTAAAGGATTCTGAGAAATTTGGGGAAATGTTTATAAAATAGCGAAGGCTATCCAAGTCCATTAGATCCAAGTTTTTCAGAAATAGAGTAGTGAAAAAAATAGAGTGGTGAATTTGAAATATATTTTTTTTATTGTTTATAGGACTCATATTCCTAAGATACTATCCAAATTTCCCTTAACAAAGAAATGTTAATATGTTTACTTTCAGACTGGCATGAAAACTTAAATTCATCCCCTGAAAATGGTAAGATTAAAAGGCAAATAATTAATTTGGAGTTGATTACTGAATTCCTTTTAAAAGGTGAGTCTTGGAGTCAGCAAAGGGTATAATGGTTACATTGCTGGACTCCCATATGGTGAACTGCAATTTGAGTCCTGAACCCGATGGATTAAAAATCATGCCAGGCTTGTGTACATGAATGCTGAAGATCTCAGAAGAATGGAGAAGGGATTGTAGTGTGGCCATCTGCCCTTGGAGATGATATCTCACTTTCCTTCTCTCTGTCTCTGTCTCTCTAACTCTCTCTCTTTTAAGAGACAAAAACCTCTTAAAAAAGTGAGTCTTTTTTCAATTCTTATTAATACGGTTATTATTTGAATTTATAACAATAGTTTTCCAAATTAATCCAAGTTTTAGCCAAGGAATTAAAATCTACAATGTTCTGAAAAATTAAACTCAAAATAATATCATGTTAAAAATTATTCTTGTATAGTCAGGAATAAGTTTGAGTACATGAATTTAATGGTTTGTATTACAATATTGAGGAATAAACTGTTAATCCCAGGTTTTTCAAAATAAGTCAACTATTGGGTTGTTGAAAAGTCATGGCATATTTTTTCTATTTTTCCATGCAAAAATGCATTATGACTTTTCCAACAACCCAATATAATGCTTCAATTTGAACTTCTTAAGCAGTCATCACCGGTATTACCTTGATTCCATCAGACTCCAGATATTTGCTAAGTCCCAGTTCATCCAGAGCAGTAGTGTCAGGGGCACCACCATTCCCAATGATAGGGTTAGCCATTGTAAGAATCTGTCCCTTGTATGCAGGATCTGTAATAGCTTCTGGGTACCTGAGTATAGACACCAAAACAGTATCAACAAGACAATTTATATGACTATAAAAAATAATCAGCCAACACACGCAGAAATTTTGAACCCATGAAAATTAAAGAATGTAAGATTGAAATCCTACAAACCCATCTCTACACATAAGCAAAGCTAGGGAAATTTTATGGCAGAATATGAAAAATTTATCCCATGATATGACTGACATGAAAAGAAAAACTGACTATTAAAAAAATCCTTTATGGGCCAGCCAGTTGGTGTAGTGGTTAAGGCAGATGGATCCCACATGACTGTAGTTCGAGTATCAGACTCAGATACTTGAAAAACACTCCAGATGTTTTGAGCATGCAAGCCCAAAACCCTGAGAGGAGAATAAAGGAGAAGGAGCAGTCAAAGCACCTTGGAGGATGCATTCTCACTTTCTCTCTCTCTGTCTCTGGCAAGCATAAACACTCCGTAGAAGATAAAATAAAAATTTAAATCCTTAATAGAGTCCTAATTTTAAAGATATTGCTGCTCTATTTGAAGTTTGCAATGCTGACAATTTCTCTAGACTATCATATATCAATGAGCCAAACTCACATTTAGAGTTATGGGTTGCCAGTTCCACCAAGATACTAACTGTCAAAAACTGAAAGAGGCTTAACCTGGGCGATGCATACCGAACTGCAGTGCTGGAAGCCATATAGCAGACCATGATTTGGGACCTGGAGCTGACCTGAAAAGATGCCCAGTGTACACATAGATACTCAAGATCTTTAAGAGCTGAAAAGTGTGGGAAGGTGATTTCAATATGATGAGATCCTGCCAAGGATTCTCTCTCTTTCTCTTCCTCTCTCTCTTATGAATATATGCATGTACTCTCTTTTATTAATAAGTCTTTAAAAATTGAAAAATATTATAAATAAATATATTGGGAGTTATTATCAACTGGCCATTTCCTTTAAATATGAGTATATGCATGTATTGTTTTTTATTAATAAAATAAGCTTTTAAAAATTGAAAAATATTAGAAAGAAATATATTGGGAGTTATTATCAACTTAGGAAAAAATCAATCTCACAAAATTAAATCTGAAACATTTCTGACTTCTAAATAAAAGGATTCTAAATAGCTACTTTAAAGTACTGAAATGGAATTAGGAAGGAATGCAGAAGGACTATAATTCAAAGTTTGGGAAGGGGAAAATTAAGAATACCAAACATATACAAAGTATATGTGAATATATTATGAATATGTATGTGTGTGTGTGTGTGTGTATATATATATATATATACACACACACACACACACATACATATATATATATACTTATATTCTTAAAAATAAGAAACATTATTCCCACAAATATCAGTAACTGTCTATCTACACCTACCTCATGACTGGAATTCATGAGAAGTGAGGTCTTTCTTCTGCCCTTACACATTTTCACTTTCTGTAGAATGAGTTAAACCAAACCTTTTTCATAGATTCCTACTGAAAGTGAATTTAGATGCCTAGAGTACAGAATCAATAACCTTGAAAAACGTAAGTTTTAGCTCAAGCAGCGGTCAACATAAATTCTTCAACCCATCTAGACTAACACCTACCAGAACCAACTTTGTCAACAGAAAACTTTGTCTTTCAGCTTTGCAATCCCTGGAGTGATTCAAGTACTGTAACATTTATCCATGGCCTCCATCAGCTAATTTCTCAGATGCCTCCCACTGTCAAGAACTGATAATTTGGGGAGCCAGCAAGTTGCATAGTGGTTAAGGCCTTGGACTCCCACATGATTGACAGCAGTTTGATTCCAGACCCTGCAGCTTAAAACTTCTGTGCATGCCCAAAATCCTGAGAGGAGATAGGATTATGGTGTGGTCATCCCCATGGGGGGGGGGGGGTAATTTCTCGCTTTTGTCTCTCTGTCTCTCTAGCAAGCACATGCACCCTATAGCAAAAATCTCTAAAAAAAAAAAAAAAAAAAGAAAGAAAGAAAGAAAGAAACTGATCATTTTTAAATTAAGACTTACATACAATATAAATGCCTTTTTTGGAAATTAAAAACAAAATTGTCCCCTTAATAATCAACCACCTTATTGAGTGAACGACAGGGGAATGAAAGCCGTATTTCTCAATGGAAAATAGGGTCTGTGGACTAATCTCATAAACAAAAGCTATTTTCTACATCAAAATTTAAAATTCTTTAATTAATCAGATTTTATTTCCCTTTCTTCTTTCCTTCCATAAAAGAACTGGCCATTCCCTTTAAACATATGCTTACAATACTCTCCTGTAAATGAATAAATATAGCTTGTCCTAGAGAACTGCAGTGTTGGAAGCAAATTAATCCATCAGGTCCTGTTTGACTTTTGTGATGTGACAAGATTTATTACCCGTAATCTATCACCGAGTAGAAAACTCTAGTGCCCTCCATCATTCTGATCTATATTAAACAGTTGTTTGTTGGCAGGTATATTAACACAGCTAGTAATTAGTGCTGTCGAAAAGCTTAAATAATTGCCTGGTGAAGCAAAAACTTTGCAAACAGGTTTCATACACTGTAATTTAATGTTCTCACCAGTGGAACTATTTTAAAAACCATCTACTATTACTTATTTCACACAGAGAGGCTAGAGTTTAGAGAAGAATGTAAATTAATAATAGAAGAGAAATTTGGTCAATTAATATCTACAGGATCAGTTAACCCAATGCCCCCTAGTCTTTTTTGAGGCTAATTCGAATTTTTCCAAAACATTTTCAATATTCCATGGAAGTTTAGTTGGTTGAACTTCCAGAGGAAACACCTTAATCTAGTCATATTTTTAAGGCATAGTTTTTTAAAATCCCCAACCTAAAAGTAGTATCTAATCCAGCCCTCTTACATATATTTGGGAAAGTAAGTTAATCACCCTCCAGGGGGATGGCCATGCCACAATCCCTTCTCCTCCAGTCTCCTCTAGGGATTTTTGACATGCATGAACACATGTCCAAAATGATTTTCAGGCATCCAGGTTTGAGATTCAAACCATGCAGTTATCCAGATGAGATCCAGCACCTTATTCACACCACCTCCTGGAACCAATCCCTCACTTTTTATATGGGAAAACAAGGACTTGGAAAAAGTAATTGATGGCCCCTATATCACATACTCAGAACTGAGACTAGAATGTCGGCTTCCTGCATCCCAGAAAAACAAACATTTATGGACTAGGTAAGACCAGCCTCGTGATTTCTGAAGCAACTCATCTTTGATCCTGTATATTTGTTAGCAGAACTTAAGTACTAAGTTGGTCTTAATAATTGATCGTTATTGAGAATGTCAGATCTATGCTCCTGCTCGCTCATTGATTATTTTAAGGCAATAAATTTATCTTTTATTTCACCTTTGTTATTAGAGCACAAAATGAAATAAAATAACCAAAGGTTTTCTAATCTCCTTATAGTATTTCACATTAAAAGTATAGAATTGATTGCTAATGTTACTAATGGAATGGCCCTATAGTATGATTCCCATTCTTTTCCCTGCTCCAATCTTCACTTTCCTAGGATTCATTTCAGAAGCCATTTGGAAACCTCACACAACCATTGTCCTCACAATGAAGTGGCTAGAATTAATTCTGTTCTTTTTTTCAGGGAACACGAGGGTCCATGCCCTCTCTCAGTTACAACAGCAGGACGTTTGTGTCTATACTCCTTTTCAATAATGACTGCAGAAGGCTATACACAAGGTACAGTGTGCCTCTTTAGAACAAAATGTAATCTCACCATGATGTAGTAATTTCAACTGTCAACCATTAGTAAGATTTTCTAGTTATTTCTCCACACAAAGGATGAACAGTCTTGGAAGAGAGGCATTACTCACCCTCCCAGGCCAGTGTTAAAAACCACTTCACCAGCAACAGAGGATGGGTGGCCAAAGGAGTAGCCTTTCATCTTGGTTCCATCTTCCAGGACAATGTGTGCTGTCTGTGCCTGGAGACAGATGCACAAATCTTAGGAGAATGCAAAATACAAAGCACCAACACACACATGCGTGCATATTCCAAAGACAAAATATATAAACATGTTAAATAAATATGCAGTAATGTAATGAAACCATACTGCCCAGATACAGAGTAGCTCTTCCGTTACTTGTCAATTTTCTTCAAATATATGGCTCCTGTCACTGGAAGATATTTTGTTTTGTTTGAAAAAGGAACTGAATCATGGTGATAGATTGTCTATTCTAAGTGGACTTGTAGGGTTGTCAACCAACCAGAAATATTTCAGTCTGGCTGAAATGCTATGTGGCTATCTTTTCCCCCTTAATATTCTCCAGCTTGGCTCAAGTATAGCTTTAAGAGAAGTTCAGGAGTTTGTAAAAACATGGTGAATTATACCATACAGCTCATCATCATTCTCAAGTTTAGGGCTAGAAGGAATCTTCAAGGTTATGTATCAAATTGTGTTCCACAGAGCTCTTCTATTTGATGAAGTTGTCCTGAGGGCTCCCCTCTCATGGACATGAAGATGTTGAAAATTTATCACTCTATTAATACTTACACAACAGCAAGCAGTGTGGAACACTCTAAAGTGTATCATATTTTGCTTTTTATTAGAGTTAATTATAACCATATCTGCTTCCCTCTTTAGACTGTAAGCATCCTAAATTTGATTATTTTGCCATTTTAATCTTTGAACCAACTTCTATAAAATTCTTGGCTAAGAACAGAAACAATCAAAGGAATTTATCTGAAAAGCAGGTATCATCCACCTCTCATAAAAACTCTAAATTCTGTTGTTGAACTACTTAAATCTCTCAATTTACGTATTATTCAGGGATGACAGAATGGATTAAAACCTTACCTTAGGAAAATCCAGACACTGTACATAATTTTATGGGACAAATTAATTGTAACACAGTTTTTAAAAATAAACTGTAAAGGGCTCAGCAAGTAGTGTAGTGCTTAAGGTCTGGGACTCCCACATGGCAGACTTTAGTTCAAGTCCTCAACCCAGTGGCTTGAAACTCATGCTGATTGTTATGTGCATGTGTGCCCAAGATCCCAAGAAGAGAATGGAGGAGAAGAGATGGTGACAAGACCATTCCCCCTGGAGAGGGTGATTTTCATTTTCTAGCTCTGTCTCTCTGGCAAGCATGTACATCCTATAGCAAAATATCTCTTAAAATAAAATAAGTTAAAAAGGTGGCCAGCAGGTGATAAAGTGGTTAAGGTGCTGGATTCCTACACTTTAACCACTATCAACCACAGTTTGCATCCTGGAGCAAGTGGCTTGAAAATTATGCAGGGCATGTGTGCATGCCCAAAATCTCAGGAGGACATGGAGGAGAGGGATTACATCATGTCCCCCCCACCGAGGATCCCCACTTTCCTTCTCACTGTTTCTCACCATTTCTCTGCCTCTCTCTGCATATGCCTTAGTGCAAAAACCTTTAAAAAAATAAGTTATAAAGAAAAACATCTTGGGACCAGCAGATCTCATAATGATTATGTCACTGGACTCCCATGTAGTCAATTGCAGTTCGAGTCCCTTACCCGTCAGCTTAAATTCATTCCAAGCCCATGTGTGTGCATGCCCAAGATCCAGAGAGGAAAATTGAAGAAAAGGGATTGTGGCATGGCCATCCCTCCCTGGGGGTGGGGGGTGATTTCTTGCTCTCTGTCTCTCTCTGTCTCTCTAATGAGTACACACCATGCCCTAAAGCAAAAATCTATTTAAAAAAGAAAAGAAAAAAAAGAAAAACATCTCTGCAATAATTGAGGAAGCCTGAATAATAAATTGATACCTGATTGATTTAGGTGTAACTTATTAGGATTTATGATGGTATTGTTACTATACATTAAGGAGTTCTCATCTTTACAATATATATACTGGAATATTTAAAGATAAAAATAATATAATATCTGAGATTTGCTTCAAAATAATCATTGGTTGGGAGGATGGATATGGATATAGATGAAACAAGCTCATTCATGAGTTGAATTTTCTGAAATAATTCAGATCACAGTGCTCTTTTTTCTGCAAGGCCGCATGGAGCCATTAGAGACAGAAACATACTAACTCTTTACTTTCCTTCCCTCATAGTTTTAAGACTAGAGTCCTAGTGGCTAAACCTCTTGAATGCTGCTACCCACCTCCTGCTACCACATAAACACAAGCACGTACACATACACACACACACACACACACACACACACACCAAATTTGGTATGCAGCAGAAACTCAATAAATGATTTCTAGACCTTTGTTTCTATGATCTGCTAGGTTTATAATAAGCGCTCAGTGTTTTAAGTATTAAAATGGAAAAATTCATTCTTTTTCTGTAATAATATTCTCTGTAGAAATACAATCTAAAACACCCAAGTTTCTAGATAGAATGATTGTTCTTCGATGTAAAATAGTGTTCTGATTATCTTTAAACCATTATACTATGTCCTTAAATCTTATTTATATGTGAGTGTGCATATACATTAACTTACATTTACACAGAAAATGATCTTAGCATTTTCTGGAATGGCTTGAAACTCATGTCAGGTGTGTGTGCGTGTGTGCCCAAGATCCTGGGAGAAGAATGGAGTAGGGATTGCAGTGTGGCTATCCTTTCTGTGGGGGTAATTTCTCACTTGGTGAGTGCACACTACCTAAGGCAAAAACCTCTGGAAAAAATAAAATAAAATCAGAGGTACAATAAATGAATTTCAAGTTTTTATTTCTGAGAAATATTGAGCAAATTGCTTTACTGAACATTATACATGTGTTTGTGTGAATGATTGTGAGTGAATCATGGGCAGAGTTCACCAATGAATTTTGTCTTTTACTTGACTTAGTAAATTATATTTGAGGTAAACTTTTACCTATGGTCTTGAAACCATTGTTTGAGATCTCCAAGTTGATATTTTATCTCTAAATAGTTATGGTTTGTCTTCATGGCCACTAAACTAAACAGTATTTGGGAATTACTGAGCACAAAGAAAACCACGTTCACTAATTTCATATGAGTGATAAGACTTGGCTGGCAGAGATCAAGTTAACGCACAAGTCTGAATTCTACTTCTACAACTAGGAAAACAACTTCGCTTTTTCACTTCTAATGACATGAAATGCTTATTCTATATTTTGTTTTAATCTGTCAATTATTTCATGTAATTATAACTCACACAGAAGCTGATATTTTTTGTGAGCGATAAGGTCCCATGTGTTTTTGGATTATTATGAGTTATTCAAATGTCTATGGTGATGGGTCTTAAGAAGAGAATGCTTATTAAGAAAGCTCCCAGGTAACTCTGACATGTCTCCCTAGGTAAAAACCTTTCGTCCAAGTAATGAAAATTCACTGTCAAAAAACATTTTCTACTACAAGTATTATTCTGTTCTTGATGAAGTCATGTATAACTGAGATGGAAGGAAGGGAGGAAGGATACATTTCCTAACTTTGATAGAACCTAAAATAACTGTATTTAGTTGGCAAAGTTAGGTGTGAACTGCAAATTTCAATTGTTTACTATACGCTATACAATATACTCCACTCTGAGCCATGCCTGCCTAAAATATCACCTCTGTTTATATTTTTCTTTTGCTTTCCACCATTCTCTTCTCATCTGAAAATTTCAAATTGTCTGATCTCCTAGTTAGACACTAATTATTTTAAAGAAAGGGAAAAATTAACATAAGAAAATCCAGCTCCTGTTAGCCTGTTCCTACGATTCTATTTAGTGTTTTTCTTTCTCTCTTCAGGGCTCTAGTTTTCTACTTTGCTTTCTGTCTTCTTAAGATATATTTGAGGAGACATTTACTGTTGCCCAAAACAGTCCCCAAGATTGTGTTCAATATGTCTTTTTGGCTCCTTTAATTATATTTTTTGTTCTTTTTGGCAGTTTTTATGGATCTCCCAATCCTCTTCCCTGCAACACATATATTGTTACAAGACTTCTGTTTATTGCCTATAGTACCCTTTATTTTCCTCTTAACTACATTGGCCTCTGAAGAGATTAAAATGATGAGTGTCGATTGACTTATCTATGAAATGATGGAGAAATTTAGAACAAAGAGCTATTTGTAATGCCCTCTTCTAACACTTACCCAATGCTATTTCATTCCAACAAGCCCAAAAGAAATCACCTTGTTACCATCGTAAGATATTTTAGTAGCCTCCATCCTACTAAACAGAAGTACATAGCCTAGGAATTCGATTAAAACATTAAATTATAATTTATGTGCCTCTTGCTAGATCTCTTTGACACATTGAATGCTGAAAGTACAAAGGAAACCTTAATGAAGAGAAATATATACACTTGTAGACTATCAGAAAAAGTAACCAAATGTTTACATAAAAGACCTTATCATGATATGTTCCCTATATGTTTAGTTAAAATGTACATGCCAATAAGACTGCTCAGACATTCAAGCCACAAACATCCTAGACCTTCTACCATGTGCCAAGCACCTTGTGAGGCTCTGGAGATAAATGAGTGAATGTCTCCAGTTTACCCTTTAGTAAAAAAGGCTAAATATGTACATAGATTGTAAAATAGAGGAATTCTCAAGAAGACTGTCTTTGCAGCATCACTGAAACACCTGGAAATACAAAGAAATAATATAGCATCCTTTTTCTCTGAGAGATTTATCTTTAATAATTCACCTTTTCTTTTCTGTCCATGTTATAAAAATAAAAATTCCAATGAAGAACTTCCTTTCAAATTTTGAATTTAAATTCAAATTTTTAAAAATTATTTCCAGTTTTTGCTCAGTTGTTATTTTCTTGGTGTA
The DNA here is from genome assembly GCF_000334495.1 of Tupaia belangeri chinensis. NCBI lineage: Eukaryota > Metazoa > Chordata > Mammalia > Scandentia > Tupaiidae > Tupaia > Tupaia belangeri. The sequence goes on along the minus strand of NW_006159448.1, from coordinate 2,401,909 downwards.
GACTACCTTTACCCCTCCTATTTAAAAGTCAATATAGGGGCCAGCAGGTGGCATAGCAGTTAAGGTGCCTGCTGGGACTCCCAAATGGCCAATCACAGTTCAAGTCTTGAACCCAGGGGCTTGCTTTCTCACTTTCCCTTTCTCTCTCTCTCTGGTCAAATTAAAATAATAATAATAACAACAATAAAAATTAAATAAATAATTCTAAAAAAAAAGTCAGTATACAACCAACTCTCCATCTTCCTGGTCTGCTCTCTATTCTTAGCACTCATGATCTTCTAATATACCATCTAATGTCTTATTTATTGTCTGTTTTATTCCCCTAGAAAGTGGACCTCACGTGGGAAAAGTAGCAGGTTTGTTTTGTTCATTAATTGCCTCTAGCCTATATCAGTTCTTGGCACAGAGCAATTTTTGTTAGATAAATAAAAAATGCATTGAGTGCTAACTGGGGAAAAAACACACAAAATATAGAAAAGCATTGTTAAATATTCAGTTTGTTGTTGTTGTTCTAGATAGGAACTTAAAAATAACTGTTCTGAGTTGCCTTTTCATTATGTTCGACTAATGGGACCTTTCCATAGAATCTAAAATGTAGTCTTGTAATGTGGCAATATCATGGCAGAAGAGACATTGAGTAGCACTGAGGAAAAAAGGGGTAAGAAAACAAAGGTCAACAGTTGGCCATTAATTGCACATGCACAAGCATATGGAGAATGCTATATATGAGCGTTTGGATACATACTATTTGGTGTTAAGATAAGTATCATGGTAGTTCAAAATGAAAAGGTGAAATGTATCAATTTATGGAGTATTTCACATGAAAGAAGCTAACAATGTTTGAATCAGATAACAAACTGTTTCATTCTGTATTTTACTTTGCAAATGTAGACAAAAAGAAGGCTCTCTTAACCAGTATATTCTGAAATATAGGAGGAGTGTGGGAAGAAAATATCATATACTTTTACTAAGTTTGAAGGTGACCTATATAAATGAATCTTATAGAAAAAAAGTAGTTTACATTTCTCATGCCCACATATTTTTGCTATCACAAATTCAAGTGAAAGGCTTAAGGTGACTTCAAAAAAAACCCAAAAACTTTGATTACTGAAGACTATTTCTGATAACCAAAATTAGTTAAATAAACATGCATCATTATTCATTTTGCTCAAATTGAAATTTGAGCATAGCCTGCTGCTGCCTATCTCTTAATCGATCATTACACAGCAAGACAAGCCAACTACAAATGCTCAAGTGAGTCCAATCTGACTACCTCTTGGTGGAATTGAGAAGGATTTTTGTTTGATTTACCCTCACTAGATACGGATAGCAACGTTCTTCTAAAATATAAATATTTATACGAGCATTATTTGCAAGTGGATGCTTTGAATTTTTTTCTTTAGAATTATTTGTTTAACTTTATTTATTATTATTATTTCTTTTTATTTCAATTTCTTTTATACATTTATTCTCATGTTACTTAGGTTACAAAGTGTACATTTCTCACCGGTCCAGTTGACAATACTATAAAGTTATCTTCAATAGATGATAATCCATTTCTTTGCCCCATAAATGCCTTGTTTCTCTATTTTTCTCATTAATGTCCTTCCTCAAACTCTACTCTTTATTATTTCTTTTTCATTTGCTATAGGGCACATTTACTCACCAGAAAGAGACAGAGAGAGAGAAGGGAAGTGAGAAAGCAAGCTACTAAGTCTGATACTCAAACCATGGTCAACCATGTGGATCTGGATCCCTAACCATCGCACTGGCTCCTGCTTTTCCTTTTTTTTTCTTGACTTAGGATAAATAATCTCAACACTTTGAATATGTATGTACAATAACTCATTTGCCCTTTTTTTCTGGGACTTTTATTAATATTCTAATAACTGTTCTTGAAAAACCTTTATGGAAGTTTAATTCCATGTAGATAGGACCTATTTAGTGGCTTAAATTTAACTGAATACTCATTTTTGTTTAAAGTGCAATTCATCACTAATTACTGGGTTTACAGGAAAGACATGAGGCATTTTTGTATAGAAAAATACATCATGACTTTCCCTGACAATCTAATAAATGCATATCAAATTACAAGAATATCTCAAATCTCTAGATGATACTCAATAAAAAATTTAAGTTCTAATTTGTCATCTAATTTTAGGCTTAAGTGCCACAAAGTCAACGGGCCATTATTTTTTTGTTACTATTTTGTTGGTGTTACTTTTTACTTATATTGCCTCAACCAAAGTGAGCATACAATGCTAAAATATAATTTTATTTTTGTATTGTTATTTATACATTTAATTGTTATACATCATTTAGATTGTAAAGAGACTTTACCCAGCATGATATATACCTCAGTCCAGTGGAGAATACTATACCCGTCTTTATCAACAGATAAAAAAACTATACCTCTGTCCCACAAATGTCTTACCTCTCTATTTTTTTCTCCAAATGTCCTTTCCTACTCCCCCACCCTCTTTCCACTTTGTCTCTAGTGTCCATAACAATTTTTAATGCTTTTATGTTCTCCAGTCTTTCAGTCTCTACCACAGAGTGTAGGAAAAAAAGGTGAATTTTATATATACTAGTCTTCAGCTTAGCAATTAAGAGATATTTACATTTCTTTTATTAATCAAGTGTAAATCAGTCCTTTTTCTCCACTCTGTTGTTTACCAATCCAAACATCCATAGTCCTCCCAATTAAAGTGCAAAGAAACCTTCCCACAAGCAGCAAGACATGAAGCTTCTATGTGGAAACCTCATTACTGAACACAAGAGCTCATTATCAAACACATTGAGTCTGGCAAATGTTAACATCACAGATTTGAAAGACAAAATAGCTATCTATCTAATTATTCCCTAAATAGTATGTGTATACCCTGTGTATACACACGTGTGTGTGTATATAAAACACTATTCCCTAAAATACATATTTATAAAACTTGCTCATATACCCTTGTTCTAAATTGCAAATTTGCTTATGTATTCATAATCTAAATTACAAACTAATTTAGAAATACATTTCAGGGTATAAGTAAAATATAATTTTTCTTCCAGTCAGTGGATGAAATATTTCAAGAATGGACAGGGAAGACTTCCAGAGAAGAGAAGAACAGATATTTTTTTAGAGAGTTCATAAACTAATCACTTTCTCTACCTGACCCCATCCATTCTAATCTATGTATGGCCCTGTCCAATAAAGGCTGTTTGAAATTATGCTCAGTGGAAGGAAAGGGAGTATAAGTGAGGTTGGAATGGAGAGAGCAATTTTGACCTTTCTCTCTTCCTTTTTGAGTTCCTTGTTCCGTCTTGTACATGGTGAAACATGAGTTTCACTGAGGTTTTGTTTGTTTCATTGCTTGCTTGTTTGCTTAATTTGGGTTTCAGTTTTATATCCTTGCTCAATTGTTATGCAATAGAGGTCAGTTCTACAGATGTCTTTGTAGAATGTCAGGAAAACAGGCTTCGCAGAGTCCCTAGGAAAAATGGTGCAGCTAGGACCAACTTCTTACCCTCATTCCTGCCATGTCTGTCCACCTTTCCGAATTCAAATTTTATTAGAAACCAAGCTTGATCATCTTTGTACTTGAACCCAACAAGCAAGAAAGGTTAAAAAAGAAGTTTGCACTTATCTTCTGCTGCCCTAAAACCAAGAATTTACTTCTCCAATTAGATTATACACTACACCATACCACATCGAGGAAAGAAAGCCAGCCTTCTCTTTCCAGCATGGTATTGCCAGCACATAACAGTGTCTAGCACATAGTGATTCAGGACATCATTTGCAGCTGTCTGAATTTGTACATTGTCTCATGAAATCATCTTTCAGGGGCACCTGGAAGGTCCTTTGCCCAGGTCCAAAAAGGAGGTTAAACAAGAGTGATTGATGACTTTGGGATACGGTATTCGGCAGGACTGGCTCGGACCTTCTTGACTGTTTTCAGAGCAATGTGTTCTTCGTTGTACATCAAGGCAGGTAGAGATGCAGTTGTGAATTAAAATACTTAACTTAGAAAATGAGAGTTCTACATAGTCCATTTGACTATAGATCTAGGCTCTGATCTCCAAATAGCTTTAAAAGAGATAAAACTGGGACCAGCAGGTGGCGTGGTGGTTAAGATGCTGGACACTCCCACATGGCCATCTGGGGTTCAAGTCCTGAATCTGGTGGCTTGCTTTCTCACTTCCTCTCTCTCTCACTCTCACCCTCTGTCTCTCTCTGATCAAATTAAAAAATAAATGAATGAATAAATAGAAAATAAAATAAATAATTATTTTTTAAAAAAAGAGATAAAACTGATATCTAAACCTTTATCTGCTCAAATACCATTTCTTGTTTCTTAATTTATTCTAGATTTAGAGGTTAAGGAGATAGTATGATTAACTATCACTCCTAAAGTCCTACCATACTAATAGGAGATATCTAGCAAACATGGGTTGGTGGAATGAAGGGCTAAATGAATGAGTGAATGACTGGCCATGTGGCAAAAAATGCTGCATAATTCTGCTTTCTGTCTCTCTGAGAAAAAACAGACATGCAAATCACACTCCTGCTCTGCTTCCAGTTACAGTCTTTTTAGCTTCTGTCCACAAAGGTGAAAAATGGTGGGCAACTTAGAGCTGGATTAAAATTCCACATGTTGGAACCAGCAGTTAGCGTAATGGCTAGGTCGCTGGATTCCCACATAGTCGACCGCGGGTCATGTCCCGGACCCGGTGGCTTGAAACACGCCAGGCACATGTGCGTGCGTGCCCAAGAGCCCGAGAGGAGAATGGAGGAGAAGGGATTGGGCGTGACCATCCCCCCTGGGGGGTGATTTCTCGCTTTCTGTCTCTATGTCTCTCTCTGTCTGGCGAGCGCACGCACCCTACAGTGAAAAATCTCTCCAAAAAAAAAAAAAATTCATTTTCCAGGAGACTAGGTGAGGGAATAAAGAACACATGCTTTAGTAATAGTATTTTTCTCCTTCACATTCTGCCAGGTAGAGATATTAGTGTGTGGAGCAATTGCAATTTTTAAAGTTATTACCTCATAATTAAGCTAAGTTTATACTTCAGTTAAATTACTTAAGTCTGGAGACCAGCAGATAGCATAATGGTTATGTTGTGGACTCCTACACAGTTGACCACTGTTCAAGTCCCAGATCTGGTAGCATAAAACTTAACACCAGGCACATGTGTGTGCATGCCCAAGATCCCGAGAGGAGAATGGAATAGAAAGGATTATGACTTTCTGTCTCTTAGTCTCTTTCTATCTGGCAAGTGCACATTCCCTATAGCAAATATTTCTCTAAAAACAATTACTTAAGTCAGATAATCTGCGGTTTAATAGAGTCCTGCTAAATGATGTAGTATATTTTATAAAAGAGGTATTGTTGCAACAGAGAAAAAATAAGCTTATGTTCTGACACCTATCTCGTACTCATTTTCCCCACTATTTCTTTTAATATTGAAAATATTAATATTTATTTTTATATTATACTCAATATTATTTTTGCTTTTAACCATTTTAAAAATTATTAATTGGTTTGTCTAAATTTTAGAAAGTTTAGGTATCTAATTTATTCTTTTCCTAGTAGTGATAAGTCTTACAAATATTTTAAACCCAAAAAAATTAAGTTCTTTAGAGTTCCGATCTCTCTTCTTTTGACATATTTTCCCAACATCTCTTGGAAGTAAGCACTGTATAATCACATCTGTTCTTACTGGCTATTAAGTTACTTAGTACACAAATTAAAAGTAACCTCATCTCATCATATTGTATCCAATAATTAATAATGACCATAGTAACTATACATAACCATGTATTTATTAGAAATAAATTCATACTACCTGAAGTTGTGCCACCACTCAAGAGAAAACTCCTATCATTATTTGCCATTGCCTTGTTCTCCTTGCCTCCAACTTCTCCCCACTTCCACCCATCCTCTACAGTGCATCCCCATCATTTTGGGGATGGCACAGTGGTTACATTGCTGGACTGACTGCGGTTCGAGTCTGGACCTGGTGACTTGAAACTCATGCAGGGTGTATGTATGTGCATGATCAAGATCCCAGGAGGAGAATGGAGGAGAAGCAATTGCAGCACAGCCATCCCCCCTGAGGTGGTGATTTCTCACTTTCCCTCTCACTGTCTCTGTCTAGCTCTTTCTCTAGTGAGCACACATGCCCTATGGCAAAAACCTTTAAAAAAAAAAAAAGACTACCTTTCTTCAACACTTATTAGATGAGATTAATCTTCACATTCCTCAGTTAGCATTTGAGGACCCTCATCTGACACATTCTCTATATGTGCTAGCTTAGACTCCTGGCCTATGTAGGCTAGTCCTATGTGTCCTCAATGCCTGTTCCATCATGGTTATCCATCCTCATGTTTATGATATGCCCTCACAGAACACTTAAAGTCAAAATTAATCACTGATTTTCTTCACTCCCAATGCGTTCACTTTCTACCGTTTCTGTGTTTTAATTACCTAAGTTGTTCTTCTGACCTACTAGACTGTAAGTTCTGGAACAGAAGGCCTAATTAAACTTTGTCTCCCCACAGAAATAGCCCACTGTTTTTCACACAGTAATAACACTACAAACTAGGTGAACATGTAGACAGATGGCTCATTATGTGATGTTAGGATGTTGCTCACAATGCTGACTCCATGATATTTCCAAATAACTTTTTGACACCCACTGGCTTTTGGTTATTTTTACTAATTTTCATCTTCTCCTCTTCAAAGCAAAGACAGATATTCTCCATTGGTATGTTTGTGCTAAAGGACAGACAATGAAAGTAAAGAATGAATTGAGGCTGAATGGCAACTATTGTCCTGTAAGTGCCCTAGAGTTTTCATACTAACCAGCTTTTATATGGATAATATCTTCAGAAAACGAGTCTAGAAGAGGCTTCTTAATTTTGTTATTGGGACCAACAGATGGCATAATGGTTACAGTGCTGGACTCCCATGTAGTTGACTGTAGTTTTGAGTCCTGGCCCCAGCAGCATGATACACACTGGAAAATGTGCATGCATACCAAGATCCTAAGAGAAGAATGGAGGAGAAGGGATTGTGGCAAGGCCATCCCCCCTGGGCGGAAGGGATTTATCACTTTCTGTCTCTCTATCTCAACAGTGAGTACACATACCCTATAGCAAAAATCTCACTTAAAAGAATAATAATAATTAATTTCATTCTTAGGGCTTCTTCATGAACTCTTTTCACTATTATTACTAATATTATCTATGTTCATATAAATCTAACCCTCCATCACTGGGCAAAAGGAGTAAAACTGGATCCAGTAGACAAAGCCTACTCATTCTCTATTCTCCTTTACTTTTTATTTAAGATGCTTACTTAATTTTGTTTTATGTCAGCCGTAAATTTGTTTATTTTAATTCATTGATGTGGTTTCACATTACTACATTTTTAATCCCAAATTCCTAGTCTTTTATAACTAATAATTCGTCCTTTATTCTCTTCCTTCAAAAAAACTGAAACTGTTATATTTTTAATGTTATTGTTGCTGAGGTTTCTGTATAATGTTGATACATTCTTGGCATATAACAAATATTTATATAATTAATTTTGAAAATAGTAGCTAAAGATAAGATGTATGCAATTTTCCTATAGTATGAGTTCATATGTTAAAGCATTTTTGTAAAAAATCTAGAATAATCAAATCTAGAATAATATTTATAGTTGAAAAAAGTAAACCATTAACATATCTTTTTTTTAAGAGGGTTTTTTGTTTGTTTGTTTGTTTGTTTGCTGTAGGGCACGTGCACTCGCTAGAAAGACAGAGAGAGACAGAGAGATAGAAAGTGAGAAATCACCCCCCAGTGGGGATGGCCACGCTGCAATCCCTTCTCCTCCGTTCTCCTCTCGGGATCTTGGGCACACATGCACATGCACCCAGCGTGAGTTTAAGTCACCAGGTCCAGGACTCAAACCGCGGTCAACTACGTGGGAGTTCAGTGACACAGACATTACACTAATTGCTGGTCCCAACCATTAACATTTCTTAAGCATGTCTTATGGAAGTAGATCGGCCTATCACTGTTCTATTTTTGGCATTATTGTAATGAGACCCTAATAAGACATAAACAGATTGCTTATATCAGTATTTATCTTTAGTAAAGTCTATGCAGCTATGCAGCTATGCAAATAACTGAGAATCTGGATTTGAATTTAAAAATCGTACTGTTGTGAGAAAGGTATCTTACTTCAAATAGAACTCTAAAGTTACGTGTGAAAAATATGATTTGAGAGCACACTTCATTATTGAGAACTTCACCCTGATTCCCTCCCTAAGACATCCTCTTTAACTAATATTAATTCATAGGAATGTGCTAGGCACAATCTCTAAAGCTAATAATTTGTTCCCTTATCTAATCCTCACAAAAAACAACGGGGCAGTAAATAAGATTGCTGTTTTACACTGGGCTGACTAGGCCTCCAAGGAGTTATTATCAGGCCACTAGCAACTGGCATAATTTAGTGGTTTCTGAGCCCAGTTAAACTTGAGTCCACAAACCTTCCATTGCTCTCCCATATTCCTTTCCTTAGATCCAACAGGTGCAAAATTCCAGCTTCAACTAGGTTGTGTATTACTCTTTATTCTGTTTTCTAAGCTTATACTATCTCTGTGTTCTAATTTTTAAAATGTATATAAAAAGTAGCTAGTCCTAAAATCTATCTAAACAGAGGTACAAATCCATTTGGTCCCAAAAAACTTTGAAATTCATGGACAATTTTTTTCAGAATATGAATTTTCCATAAACTTTTTGAAGATACCTTGTATAACATTTTCAATAGGTATTTTAAACTCACTTTAACATTTTGTTGTGTTTTCTTTTCTTTCTTTTTTGTTTTTATTTCTTTTTTTAATTTGCCGGAGGCATGTGTACTCACCAGAGAAAGAAAGAGAGAAAGAGAAAATGAGAAAAGCACCACCTATGGGTAATGGTCACGACACAATCTTTTCTCCCTCCTTTTAGGATTTTGGGCATGCACACACACATACCCAGTGTGTTTCTGAAGCTTCTTTGTTCAGAGCTCAAACCACTCAGTCAGCCATGTAGGATCCAGTTGCCTTAACCATCATACCACCAGTTAGACCACTGGTTTGCTCATATTTGTAAAACCTGGATACTATTGGAAAATGTAAGTCATTTATGATGAAAATATATTTCTATGAGAGAACTCTGTGCAGCAGTAGAAATTATTGATGGTTATTTGTTGGCTTGTCTACGGTGAACATTAGCATTGTTGATTCACCATAGTATATGCACTCTATTTTTTAGCAATGTTACCAAAAAAAATTATACTGCAAACAAATCTGATAATTCTTCCAGATACCTCATCCCTTTAGGGCTTTTTTTTTTCCTGAAATTTAAAATTCATTATAAACCTACCTTTATAGGTTTATTTTCATTTCCTGCTAAAATGATTGATTAGTTTTATGGGACCACAAATAAATGACCGACATTTTGCACTTTAGTACGGTGGGATCAAATCTAAAGGGCTGAGGTTTCAAAGCGTTTTTCAGGATAAGGACAAAGCCACAACTAGTAATGGGAGTCACGCAGCTAAATTTCCCTTCAGAAAGCTTTGAAAATATATCCCTGGTGCTGTGCCAAACTAATTAAGAGGGCCTTGGTCGTAGGAAATAACAGTCATAATTTACAATTTAACCTATAAAAATGTTAAAACATTCTAGTGTTTATTATTTTTGTTAGGCTTTTCATTTGCTTGCAGCATTGTGTTATTTAAAATGATCTACTTGTGAAGCCAATGCAACTGGCCCCACATGGAACAGTCTCAGCTCTACCTCCTGGGGCCACTCTGCTCACACAGGGCATGTACTTGCACACTCATTCAGGTTGAGACTGGAGGTGGCTCAAGACGTGAAAACCCTGTTGGGGAGATAGGGGAAATCTCTGTCCCTCTCTCTCTCCTTCTCAGGAAAATAAATAAATAAACTTATAAAAAAAGTACCCACCCCCTGATCATCCATTTGTCCATTTGTTGTTCTACATCCCAGCATCATTATAGAGTAACTTTGAGGATGTCAGTCTTTTACTTTGAACTATTTTTTTTATTTCATTTTTCAGGGAGCAAGAACCCTTTGTTAACACAGTGAAAACAAGTCGAAGTGACAATGCTCACAGTCTAGAATTGTGTTAGACTTTAGCATATGCGAAGTTCACAGGATTACATGAGAAGGAAACAAATTGAAAACTGAAAAACAGCACGTTTTGTTAAAAACACATGACAATGTTTTTGCTGAAGTGGAAGAAAGATGTCAACTATAACAACATTGCCATAAAATTTCCTATTTATAGAATCATTGACAGCATAATAGCAGAAATCTTTACTTATTCTTTGATTTGAACAGTTCATTCTCAAACTGCAACTCCACCAAAAAAATTATAAAGAAGTGAAAAAAACTCACTATATTGTATTGAGATAAAGTGAGATTTATAAATGGGCTCTTGAGTAAGCAATAAAATAGGAGAGGGGGAAATTATTTAGAACATTTTGAAATAGGCTAAACAATTTCAGTTTAAGGGGCTAGACTGGCATAGTACTATAATACAGTGTTGCAATACAACATTCTGTTACATTGAACCCACATGAAAAAGTCCTAGACTGATGTCCGGAGGCCTACCCTTACATGCTTGGTACATATAGGTATGTGCTTGTGATGGAGTCTGGCAAAGGCTGGCAGTGGATGTGATTTAAAGTCTCTGCCAAAGGTCTCTCTCTCTCTCTCTCTCTCTCT
>NW_006159448.1:2374482-2382022 GCF_000334495.1 Tupaia belangeri chinensis | reverse complement strand
TCGCTTAATCCTGAGATATGTGCTAGTCCTATAGTTGCTATTTATTTATTTACTTATTTCTTCAGATATATATATATATATATATATATATATATATATATATATATATATATATATATATATATATATATATATATATATATATATATATATATATATATATATATATATATATATATCTGAAGAAATAAGTAAATAAATAAATAGCAACTATAGGACTAGCCCATAGCTCAGGATTAAGGGACCTAGATTCCACATGGTTGACTATGGTTTAAATCTTGGCCCCATCAGCTTCAAAGTATGCCAGCTGTGTGTGTCTTCACACACAAAATCCTGACAGGAAAAAGGAGAGGAATAAAGGACTGCAGTATAACCCCACCCCATTGGAAAAGGTGTTTTCTCCCTTTCTCTCTTTCTTTCTATTTCTTCTCTCTCTCTGGTTAGCCCATGTGCTCTCTAGCAGTTAATAAAAAACTTAAAAATGACTGTAGCTTCAAATTTATCAGCATAGTAACAAAATATCAAATTGAAATAATCCATGTAGTATCGGAAGCCTAATTAAAAGTCTATCTAGATTTGCTTTTGTATTTTATTTTGGGTAGAAAAACAGACATTCATGTGCCCTTGTGTTAACTGCAGCCATTGTACATCTGTAAAATGGGAAGAACAGCAGGGCTTCTTCTCCTGGTAGTCAGAATTCACCAGTAAAATGTCCTTGATGTAAAACCTCAAGCTTATTCAGCAATACACTTCATAAAATATGTGAATATAAAATATTATAGCAGCAATAATCCCATTAAACTAGTAGTGGAAATGAAAACAATTTTCTCTGGAAACATGACTATATTGCTGTAGAATCATTTATCTATGTAAATTATTTTTATACCAGAAGAAGTAGAAGCTCCACATGTTTATTTCCATTTCCACCAAGGCCTAAAGCCATATAACATATTTGATTTCTGGTTTACCTGTTATTTCTTAGCTATCACTTTACCTCAGTACTCATACTGTTAAGAAACAAAATAAATCTGAACCAAAATAAATCTACTTCGCAAAGTAGAAAGCCTAAAGCCAGAATTTATTCCAGATAATTATTGCATAGATAATAAGTTAAAAATTTTAAATCATAATGTGTCTTTTATTAGTAAATGTAATCTTATTTTTCATTCTTGGAGTTACGGTATCAAAATTACAACACAATCTGTACGTCTTTGGAATATTCAATGAGACTTCTCTGCAGTTATAATGCCTAACACTTCAGGATTTCAAAGTACTTTAACAGCATAATCAATTAAGCCTTACAACATCCTAAGTTAATAGCCTTACAACATCCTAAGTTAACATTAAGTCATCTGCCTTTGGTTAAATATAAGCCACTGATGGGGGGGGGGATCATAAGGTCAATTTAGTTTAACACTTTTATGTACTAGACAATTATAAACAAAAATCAGGTTCATGAATAATTTTATTATAGTTGTGCTTCTCATTATAAATAAAATACAGCATTTATAAAATTCTATTACAAAATACATTCATGTTGGTTTAACAAGCACTTACTGAGCATCTGTTATGTGGTAAATCATTCTGAATCTGAGAAGGATCTGTAATATTATAAACTAACTTTTACTTTATGGTAATAAATTAATATGGTCTATATGTAGTCATATATCATAGAAGAAGTTTAGTGAAGTTCTATAATAATGTAGCAATCCTACTGATTAGCTTATGAGAACTTCATATTAGCCAATAACTTCCCCGTAAAATTTAAACGATTTAATAAACTAGAAAAAAAAAAGAAAATAGGTTAGGCTTGAAAACATTTTTATGAGTTAAACTCATTTAGACCACATGAAGAAAACACAGTGTAAGCTAAGGTTGAGGAGTCAATGCCAGATTTGTCCCTGGTCCATGCAGCTTTCTTCAGGCTTCATTAATGGTGGAGACCTGAGGACATACCAGTCATATCATGAATAGTCAGTGTGGCATGACAAACTTCTCCTAAAGCCTTGAAGTGAACTCTATCTTTACCTGGGCATAAAAGATGTTGAAAATTCTCTCTTGTATCCCTCAACCTTGGGTTGGGGGGAATGAAGAAAATCTAATGGAGTTGTAAGAGTGGAAAAATGGTCTCCAGTTCCATAGCAGTGAAACCTAAAATTTCACCTCTAGACCAGCCAAAAGTTTGACTAAGCATGTGTAAATTGGGACTCAAAGGAGATGGAGAAGGAAGCACAGGTCAAGAGTAGTGATAGTTTTTAAGCACTTCCTCATCCAGAATTCTTAGCTTCTGACCCAGGGCTGGCACTAGAGTGAGGCAGGTGAGGTGCCTAGGACACAACCCTGGGGAGGCACACCACAGCCCTGACAGTGAGATCCTCCTAAATCTTGCACTGTGGGTATCTCATTCACTTCACCTTCAGCTAGATCTTGTCTGACCTACAGCTTTTTAAGAGATTTATTTCAAAATACCAAAGTTGGTTATGAGAAAAAATGAGTTTATAGAAAAGGGAGGATATAATAGTGAGGAACATAAATAAAAATATTCAAAAGGAATGTCCTCTCCAAGTACAAAAAGAGTATGTACTAAAATATGTACGGTTGTCAATCATCCAAACTAATTCTGTAACAGTTCATTGGAGATCAGAACACAATTTATCATTTCAAAAATGTGGATAGCTATGGTTGAAATCCAGTCCTTTAAGATTATATCCGTACATAGAAAAATTCTAATAAAATAGATATTCTTAAAAGTATGTGATAACACTATCCCTACCTGTAAGATGTACATAAAGGATCCAATATAACAATGAATTTGATTTTCTGTGCATGTCTTTAAAACTACTGCAGTATAACTAAATGATTATAACTGTAGGAGATATTGTAGTTGCCAATTTCTAATCAAATGACAATAACTGCTCAAGATTGAGCTAAATAGACACCTCTATGTTGGAATCAGAATATAAAATCTTATAAAATAAAAGCCTTTCAAAGGGCATAATGACTCCTGGGGCTCATTCATATCTGAAGTACCCAAAAGGACACTTGGACTGTTAAGTTCTTGGCTTAATTGTAACACAGGTCACCATTTTAAAAAATGAATGGATTAATGTTAGAAGTAGTACTTACTGAACTCTTTTCTATTCATAGAAAACTTAACCTTTTCCATTTAATACCTTTGATTTCCAAATTCATTTGCAAGTAAAAATAAAGCTATTTAGTCTTGGTGACTTTCCAAGACTTGTGAATTCAGAATTTTTAACTCTGAAAGTTTCTTGAAGTCAGAAACCATCCATTTATTATCCACTGATTTCTATTTATTATTATTCCCATATATTCTCATGATAGAGGTTCCATACTTATTTATTAAAGAAGGAATAATTGAAAGAACAAATGAAATGGAATATTATGGTGTACATTCTTTTCCTTTTTATAGAATTATTTAATATAACTTTAATATTGTTTTCCAGTTTATCAGAGAGGGATGGAGAGAGAGAGAGAGAAAGTGAGAAAGCAAGCCACCAGGTCCAGGACTTAAACCATGATTGAATATGTGGGAATCCAGTGCCTTTAACCACCACACCACCTGCTGGCCCCCCCATTATGGTGTACATTCTACCTTTAGGACTTGAACTCACCATACTGAAAAAAAAGATTATTTGCTTCATGATCTTTGAGTCTGAATCATTATAAGAAATATCTTTTTATTTTTTGAAAGGATTTTTAATTTATTGTTATTTTAACTTGCTATAGGACACATACTCTCACCAGAGAGAGACAGAGAGAAAGAAAGTGAGAAAGCAAGACACTAGGTCTGGGACTTGAACTGCAATTGACAATGGGCGAGTCCAGAGCCCTAACCATCACACCAAATCTGCTGGCCCCAAAAAATATCTTTGTAGATATAGGTTTAATAATAAAACAAAGGTCAAAGAATCACCAGTATAAAGAGTTGAGACTTCTTATCAGTTATCTTGTTATTGTGATAATATGCAGTCCAGGGTAAATATGAGGACACTCTTATCTAATCATCTACTAAGTCCTTGTACTAAAATGTATGGAACAGAAGTTTTCGAAAGAATCCAATTTCTTCTTTACAGTGTTTTATAGGGTTCTAAGTATTGCTCATGTAAGAGGATCACATGATTCTTGGAATACATTAAGAATCTTTTTCACACTACAGGTAACAAAATTTAGGCTCAGAGAATATATGACTTGATTAAGGTCAGAGCATTAAGAAATGCATGACTGGGATTAGAATGTAGATCTTTTTATTCCCTTTCCAGAGTGTTTTCTACCATACTGTTACAACTGGCTGAACGTAATGGTGAGCAGTGAACATTTTCAGTACTACTAGAAAAGGATTATGGTCTCTAAAACTTTAAAATTTTATGGTTGTTGATCAGTTTTACCCTTGATAGCAATTTCCTATAAGAACATCTTGAAATTCTCCTTCCCTATAAGTGAAATATAACTGTGTCTATTTGCAAGTCACACTTTATAAATATTAGTCAGTAATAAACATGCAAGGAAGGGCATATAAAAGTACAAGTGCATCACCACGTCATCAGACCCACCCTATCTATCACCCAGGGGAGAAAAAAAAGTGACCTTCAAAGACATTGAAAAAGCTTATAGACCTAACCACAGAGTGTCTTTTACAATCCATTTACTACTATAACTAGCTGTAATGTTACCAACCTTTAGTGATTCTTCTCACTGCCTTTCACTGACCGTTATGAACCTAATGACTTTATCTGTCTTTAAAACACGGTGCTCATCTTTTACAAAGTAAATTTGGCTATGTCTTTCTAAGAAAGTTGAGTTTTAAAAGTGAAGACAGAAGAAAAGGAGGTAGAGGAATAAGTGAATTATAAGTGAATAATAACACAGGTTCCCTTGGACTGCCGTATGGAATTTTAATTCACTATTGTGACGTTCAAGAACTTCTATTTTTCATGTTTGGCATTCCACCAAAACTCTGCCCAGTAATAACTGAGTGTGAGTAATGGCTTTTATACTGTGAAATGATGGCTTATTTCTCTGACAGATTTGTCATTCTTAGCAATGTGCTGTGGCAGACCCTTGAAACAGATCTGCCACCGTGAGCTAGAAGAATTGTTTTCACAGAAGCCCATCCACATAATTAGACTGTTTAGTTGTGGTTATGGCTCTGGTAGTATAGAACACATTTTATCTTGTAGAACTGTCTCCTAATCTCAGTCACAACTGTGCCATTTTTTAAAAATAATTAGTTTATTTAACTTTATTTATTTATTTATTTATTTATTTATTTATTTATTTATTTATTTATTTTGACCAGAGAGGAACAAAGAGAGAGAGAGAGAAAGTGAGAAAGCAAGCCATCAGGTCTGGGACTCAAACCACAGTTGACCATGTGGGAGTCCAATGCTCCTAACCATCATGCCACCTGTTGGTCCACCTATGCCATTTTTAAGTAGTCATTCAGTGTCTCTATTCCTGATATCCGAGAGAGACACATCTACCCTTACCTATCTACTTCTGTAAAAGAAAATTCCACATGACTCATCTTTGATGTTTTAGAAGAACTTATCACCAAAGGTGACATTATTTGCATTACTATTTATTATCTCTGAGGTAATATATGAGTATCCTGGGAAGATGTCTAACACTAAATTCAAATAAAATATTCACTTTTATCGTTATATCCAGTACTATATCTTTGGTGACAATTGGGAGTCCAGCGACATAGCCCTTACGCTAACTGCTGGTCCCAAAAAATGGCAATTTCTTATAATCCTGCTAGAATCTTCTTGATGTGAAATGCTGAAGTTGTTCACATACGTTAATGCTACCACATGTATTTGCTCCTTCCTCCTGGGGTCTTAACTGGACATGCTTTCTTTCCCTCTTTCTCTTTCCCACCTCCCTACTCTTCCCCTCTTTCTCTCATCTCTCTCTCTCTCTCTCTCTCTCTCTCTCTCTCCTCTATACTTCTCTTTCTTTCTTTCCCCACCCTCACCTTCTTCCCCTCTCCCCCAATCTCTCTCTGTCTCCTTCTCTTCCTTTTCCACTCCTTTTCCATCCCTGCAGGCCATAAGCATCTATAGGCATTGCTTAGCCCTACAGGTGTCAGAATTTAAAACCCTGTTGAATATTGACTTGAGCAACCTAAATCATATAAACTGTGGAAACATCTGAAAGATTTTTAGTTAACCCAGGGAGCAAACAAAGGCTAAGCAGAACATTCAAAAACAATTAGAACCTATTTTACTAGACACAGGTTTGTTTTTACTACTAAAGAAGCAGTATATTTAAAGCTACGGTGATTACTTAAACTTTATATTCATTGAAGATGATTCTTGTTGGCAAAGGTCCTATGAAGTAACTTCAGACCTTGCTGGTAATAAATGTCTTTATAAGGTTGAAAGAAAAGGGCAGAGGTTCCTACAGGAATTTCATAATTCAGTGGCAGGCAGGAGAGGAGGAGAAAGGTGATTAATGTTCTTTTCCTAGACCTGTTCCCTCAGTTACAGATACACTTGGAGAGACAGAATTATCATCTGCTACTTGCCTCATGTCTTAATCTGCAAAATTAAAAAAGTAAATATGGCCTTCTGAGAGAAGGGCTAAGAGGGAAGAAGGAAAATCTAAGACAGTGTCTACATAGTGACCTGCAAACATAAAAATCATGTAGATATATTCCTTCTAAATTTTTTAAAGTGATAGTCCAAAAGAGAAAAACTTTCCCAGAGCCATCACAGCTTAGCAAATCATGATGATTAACATTGCAACATGGCTCACATATATATAAGCAACTCCATTTTTTATTCATCCAAACTGTGAGCAAGTGTCTAGGTACAGATAGAGCTATGACAGCTTTTATAAAATGTTTGTTTTCTACACAGCACACATATTTTACATGTTCACATAAACTGATCATTCTTTACATTGGATAAAAGTTACTGTAATTTTACTCAAAGAAATCAGAATGAGCATTTGCTAAATAGTTGTTAAGTGCTATAGAAAGCAGACATGAATAAACTAGCACTTTGGAACTATATTCAACTCTATTTACTTTGTAAGGAATGCCTTTGCTTCACTGTTAAACTACACCCCATACAATTTTATCACAGATGATGAATCTAAATATTACCTTGACAGAAAGGAGCCTGATGCCAGGTCTTGAAAATTTCCATTGTTGATGTGCACTCACACTAGTAAAGCCAAAACCAGTCTTCAAGGTCTTCACCACTTTGCAAGCTGTCAAAATCCTCGTCATTTTGAAGATGATTTGTGACTAAAATTAAATGAAATTACATATATTTTTGTAATAAGATTTTTTAAATTAATGTAAAAGAGAGCTGGGGGCTGGGGAGCAGTGTGCAATCAGGGTTTAAGGCTGACTGCACAGCGATCTTTGAATTTCCATTCATTCTGCCATTAAATGTCTTTAGTCACAGCTCCTCCTTCTTTTAACCCCTCCTCCTGAGGTAATGTCCAGAGATGTTCCATGGACATGTAATTCAAATTGCAACACATGAAATTCTACCTTCTCCTG
>NW_006159448.1:2363615-2374354 GCF_000334495.1 Tupaia belangeri chinensis | reverse complement strand
GCTAGTGTTGTAGAAAACTAGTCATCAAAAGAATTGCTTATGCAGCTGAATAGAATGACCTAAACAGAGTGGACAAACTTAGGAACATAACTTACCCTAAAAAGTAGCAATTTTCTAACAATTCTAAGGATCAAAGGCTTTTACTTGTTAGATATGATGTCTAATTTATCTCAAAAGAGATTTGAATTTCCATAAAAAGCTAAAGCCTCATCTTGTTCTGCTTAGAAAGATAGTAGAAACCAGATAAAGTAAAAAGGACATATTTATGTGCTCAATATCTATATTGATTTTGGGTTAATAGAATAGCATGTTAATATTCTTATTTATATTGTTCTGTGTTCCAAAATTTAAAGCAGTCAGTAATATTAAATAAAACATACTAGAGAAAAGTACCCTATTATATTATTTTTAAGTTTCTTAAATTTGTAAGAAGTACATAAAACAATGAATACTAATTTTAAAATAAACACTATTTCTAAGTCAAGATTTTTATTTAAGTATTAAAAATGCCATAGATAAAATTCCTAAAATTTGGGGTGAAACAATGGCCTATTAGTAAAACATGACAGTCTTTGAGTCTGGCCCACATAAGAAAGTTTGGATTTGCATCTGGAAAACTTCCTGAGTGTGTCAGGCATGCACATGCCCATGCCCATGATCCAGGGCTGGCTGAAGATGGGGGAGGACTGAGGTACCACGTACTTATTGGGGATGAAGTTTCTCTTCCTCTATCTGTCTCTCTAACTCAAAAAATACATAAACTCTAAAAAAAATAAAATTTCCCAGACTTGAGCATTTATGTTTTAATCTGAATAAAACTGATTCATTTAACCCTTCAATCACATGTTTAGTCAAGCAATTAAAAGGTCCTATTAGCAGATGAAAACTCTAACTCAAATCAGGTGTCTGTGTAGAACTGTAGGAACTGTAGTATTGTCCTTTCATAGTTTTGCAAAGGCAGCAAAGAAATAAAGGCAATTAGTGACTCATTCCTAGATTGTCCCATAACATAGAATGACACAGAAGTTACACACTATGGGATACTACTCAACCACAAAAACCATGAGGCCCTGGCATTTGATAGATAGTGGACAAATATTTAATGCTAACTGAAGCAAGCTAGACTATGAAAGAGAGGCATTGTATTTCCCCACTTAACAAATACCGAATATTTGCACTCTGTGGTAGAAATCATGAAGAATAACTGGGGATACTAGAGACAGTGTGGGAGGAGGGTGGGCAATAGGGGACAAAAAGAAGGGTATCAGGGAAGAGCAAAGCAAAACATTTAGCAGACACAAAAATGGAAAATTATCTGCTGATGATAATGTGTATGAAAATATCCTTAATAGGACTGATATGCAGTGTATTCATGCTGAGAAGATTCATTCTGTATGCTGTACAGAACTGAATTTTTAAAAATAAGAACATTAAAAGAAAAAAAGAAATTACAAACTTCACTGACACAGAATCAGTGCTGAAATTTCAGGATGGAAGATAGAGGTGTTTTGTTTTGTTTTGTTTTGTTGCCATAGGGTGTGTGCACTCACAAGAGAGAGACAGAGAGACAGAGAGTGAGAAAGTGAGAAATCTCAACCACCACCCCCCCCAAGGAGGATGGTCATGCTGCAATTTCTTTTCCATTCTCCTCTCAGGATTATAGGCACACACACACAACCACCCAGTATGATTTTCAAGCACTGTTTCCAGTACTTGAACCATGGTTAGACAAGTGGAAATTCAAAGCTTCTACATCACCTGCTGGCCCCTTTCTTTTTATAAAGGAACAAAGTTTAAATTAAATCTTCTTATTACTTAAGGTATTCATGTATGAACATTCCCTGAAGTCAAACTGCTTCATGCCTCCTAGTGATAGGAAGCTAAACAAAATAGCCTCATTCTAATGTATATATGTAATTAGCAAAACAATTAATGTCAAGAAATGCTATCCAAATACTATGGGAAAATAAGTAGGAGGAATAAAGAGAAAAGGAAAGATTGAGTTCCTGGGTCATGTCTCCTAAAGGTTAAGTATGCGTTATTTTAAAGGATGCGAATAAACCATGTAGATGGTGGAAGAAAAAGACAAGTGATGGGATGCTGTGAGTAACAGTATAGAGGCATGAAATTATATTTATATTTTTAAAAAAAGACTGAGCCTGATAAAGCCTACATCCAGAGTAGAGGCTGGGGAAACAAACAGGTATCATACAATTTAAGACTTTGTGTTCCTTAAAAAGATTGGTCTTGGGCCAGCAGGTGATATGGTGGTTAAGACATCGGATTCCCACATGGTTGACCAATTTGAGTCCTGAACCTGGTGACTTAAAATCACTCTTGGCCCATGTGTGTGCCCAAAATCCCAAGAGGAGAATGAAAGAAAAGGGATTGTGTCATGGCTATCCTCCCGGGGAGGGGGGGATTTCTTACTTTCCCTCTCAGGAAAAGTCTCTCCTGTCTCTGGCAAACACATGCACCCTATAGAAAAATCTAAAAAAGAAAACGGAGTTGGCCTTAATCCTTAATAGTGTTCATGGTAGACACAGAAGTGTCTTGAACAAAAATTAAATGAAAAATTTATGTTAAAGAATGATCACAGAATGAAATGGAAGAGGATGAAATTGGCAAAGAAAAAATTATCAACTTATGAAAACTGCATAATGTGGCTAGCAGGTGGTATAGTGGTTAAGGTGCTGGACTCTCATATTGCTGACTGCAGTTTGAGTCCCAGATCTGGTAACTCTAGAGAGAAATGCAAACATGAGGGCTGGGCTTTCATTTTCATCAGTAAAGGATCCTGAATGCATGTAGTGACCCATGTTTTTAGTCACCAGCAAGAGGAGGAGAGAGGATATTTGGAAATTTTGGTTAAATATTTTGAATTAGAGAGAAAAATCTCATCTACTTTGACTCCAAAATCATCTTGGAGATTGGAAAGGCCAATAAATAAAACAGTGAGTAGTTTCAGGCTTGAGTGTTCGAGACAGACGGAAATCTACAACCGAAGTGGAAATACAAATGATTTCTTTAGCAAAGGAGTTTACAGGGATAGATGAAAGGAATAAGGTCAAAAGCAGTAATTAATAGGAAACATTAAAGTCAGACTTAAAAAAAAACATTTAGTGGTCCAGCAGGTTGCACAGTGGCTGAGTTGCTGGATTTCCACACAGCCGACCACAATTCAAGTCCCAGACTTGGCAGCTTGCTTTCTCACTTTCTCTCTCTCTCTCTCTCTCTCTCTCTCTCTCTCTGTGTGTGTGTGTGTGTGTGTGTGTGCGTGTGTTTGTGTGTGTGTGTGTGTGTTTCTATCTCTGTCTCAGGTCAAATTAAAAAGTAATAATAATAAATAAAATTAAACAATTATTTTTTTGAAGAGGTTTTTGCTATAGGGCACGTATACTCGCTAGAAAGACAGAGACAGAGAGAGACAGAAAGCGAGAAATCACCCCCCCCCCAGTGGGGGGGATGGCCACGCCACAATCCCTACTTCTCCATTCTCCTCCTGGGATCTTGGGCAGACACGTACATGTACCCAGCGTGAATTTAAGCCACTGTGTCTGGGACTCAAATAGCAGTCGGCTACATGGGAGTGCAACATAGCCATTACACCAATTGCTGGTTCCAAATAAATATTTTTTAAAAAACATTTTTAGTGTCATCTCCACAGTCTAGTGGTTAAGGGATCTAGATTAAGCATAAACAACCATGGTTTGAGACTCAGCCTGTCAGCCTGAAAAATGTGCTGGCAAGTGCATGTGCACCCAAATTCCCAACAAGTTGGAGAAATGGAGACGATTATGTGTGACCACTCCCTACTGGAGGTTGCTTTCTGTCTCTCCTCTCTCTCTGTCACTCTGATTTTTTCCTCTTTATTTTTCCCACTCTATCTCCTTGTGGCAAACACACATATCCTCTGGTAATATAAAAATTTATTAGTAATATTAAACTTTCATGAAGGACATTTTTTCCAAAGCATATTAAAAGAGATTTTAGTTTAGAATCCTTTTTTTTTCCTAACTACATGTACATGATCCTGATCCTCCCTTCGAAAAAGTTATCTGCACACAACTGATAATAGGCATACATGAATGTACATACAACAGGTTGAAGAATCTGTGCGTGTCAAAACATATTCTTGGGCAGCCAGTAGCATAGCAGTTAAGAAGGAGCATGTGGAAGCATGGTCAACTCTATGGTTCAAATCCTGGACCTGGCAGATTACTTACAAAACATGCTGAGTGTGTGTACTTGTGTGACGCACAGTGATTGAATGTAAATTTTTAAATATATAAAAAATAAAAGTAAAATTAAAAAAGAAATTTAAAAAGTTTTAAAAGAAAATAAACAAAATAAGATCCTTGGAATAGCAGCACAATACCTATGACTATTTCAGTAAGCCTTCAGCCCAGATTACCCATAAGTAAATGATGAAGGAGGGCTACTGATGAAGGGGAAGAAGCAAACTATGGTCATTCTGGATTTGTCTTTGTCCTCATTTTCCACTGGAGGACTTTGCAAATCTCAGATACAGCTGCTTAAAAACACACCCGACATGGGGACCAGCAGTTGGCATAATGGCTATGTCTCTGGACTCCCATGTACTCAACGACAGTTAAGTCCCAGACCCTGTGGCTTAAACTCATGCTGGGCACGTGTGCGTGCCTGCCCAAGATCCCAAGATAATGGAGGAGATGTGATTGTGATGTGGCCATCCCCCCTGGGGGGTGATTTCTCCCTTTCTGTCTCTCTGTCTTTCTAGTGAGTGCACACACCCTATAGCAAAAACCTCTCAAAAAAAAAAAAAAAGAAAACCCAAACAAGCAAACAAAAAACACACACACCTGACATGTGTGCATGTGTTTCCTGAATCTTGACAAGATGGAGAATTGGAGAAGGGATTGTAGTGTGACCATGCCCCATTGAAGGATGTTTCCTTCCTTTCTCTCTCTCTCTCTCTCTCTCTCTCTCTCTCTCTCCCCTCTCTTCCCTTCCCCAAGCACACACACCCTCTGACAATTAATAAATAAGTAATAAAAAAATTAAATTGGGGACCAGCAGTTGGCATAATGGCTATGTCACTGGACTTCCATGTAGTCAACCACGGTTCAAGTCCTGGACCCGATGGCTTAAACTCATGCTGGTCGTATGTGTGTGTGTGCCCAAGATCCCGAGAAGACAATGGAGGGGAAGGGATTGTGGCATGGTCATGCCCCCAGAGGGTGATTTCTCCCTTTCTATCTCTCTGTTTCTCTCTGTCTTTCTGGTGAGACCACACACTCTATGGCAAAAACCTCTTAAAAAAAACTGTAGTTAACTGTATTCATTTTCTCCTTTTAAATTAAAATGTACTTCTGTGTTAAAAACAAAAATCCCAAAAGAAAGGAGAAATGGAGAAGGGAAGGGATCGTGATTGTGATATGACCATTCTCTACAGTGGGTGTTTTCTCACTTTTTCTCATCTGGTAAGTGCATGCACCCTTTGGTAAATTGAAAATAAATAAATAAAAGTTTAAATTAAAAAAAGAAAATATATTCTTTGTGAGCCAGGTCATTAAGGGTCCTCTTAACAGACTCAAAAACAAACAAAAATATTTTATATGGATTTAGCCTTCTTTTTGACTCATTTGTTTGCCATAGTTATCACTGTTTGGAGTTCTGGGCTGTTTGCCTCTGTACAATATCAAGTAGAAATTAAAACTAAACAGTTTTCAATTTTGATGGAGTAAGAAATAATCTACTACCTTTTCAATTCTTAAACATATTTTATTTTTACCATAAATTGGAAATGCTTTAAATATATGTATGTGTGTATATGTGTGTGTGTGTTCAGGTAGAGCTGACTCAAGATCTTTCTAAATATATGTAAAACCATATAGGTAATTTATATAGTTGTTCCATATAATTATATATGTTTATATGTTATATGTGTGTATATGTGTGTGTGCGTGCATATATATAGAAAAAGTGCATCATGACTTTTCCAGCAGCTCAATATATATAATTATAGGGCAAGAAGTATATAGAGATATATAACTGTATAGATCAAACAATATCAGTCATTTCAAACTATATATGTAATAGATGAATAGTCTTAAAAACATAATTATCAGGGCCAGCAGGTAATGTCGTGTTAAGGGTACTGGACTCCCCACATGGTTGACTACGGTTCGAGTCCCAGACCTAGTGGCTTGCTTTTATTCTGTGTCTCTCTCACACTCTGTCCCTCACTGGTTAAATTAAAAACTAATAATAATAAGTAAATAAATAAATAAAGTTAAATAAAATCATTCTTCAAAAAATACAATTATCATTTCTGGAACGAAATATAGCATTCAACCTTCCAAATCCCCCAGGATATTCAATTTCATAAATTTGTCATTGATACATCTGGTATTGAAAATGATAACATATCAAGTACCATGTTGTATTTATCTCCATTCGATATTTAGAAAAATTTGGAAAATACAATAAGATAGTAATAGCTCATTCCTCAAACATAACTTTTGTAAATATTTTATATTTTCTTTGAATATTTATATGTACCCTTAGGTCATAATTTTAAAACTATGATCAGGACTAACTCTATGGCACAGTGATAATACATTGCTCAAGAGAAGTTGGATCCAAGGGACCAGCAGTTAGTGTAATGGCTATGTCGCTGGACTCCCATGTAGTCTACCACGGTTTGCATACCGGACCCAGTGGCTTAAAACTCACGCCCGATGCATGTGCATGCGTGCCCAAATCCCGAGAGGAAAATGGAGGAGAAGGGATTGCGATGTGGCCATCCCCCATGGGGGGTGATTTCTCGCTTTCTGTCTCTCTGTCTCTCTCTGTCTGTCTGGTGAGGGCACTCACCCTATCGCAAAAACCTCTCCCAAAAAAAGAGAAGCTGGATCCTAAATACTAGCTGTGGTTCTAATCTTCAGCCCATACTGGTTCAAAGAAGTTGGAGTACCCAGAAGGAAGTGGGCAGGAGGACTTGGAGAAAGGGGGTCGCAGATGACCAGACTCTGTGGAGGGTGCTGCTGTCTCTCTCTCTCTCTCTCTCTCTCTCTCTCTCTCTCTCTCTCTCTTTCTCTCTCATGCATGCACATGGACATGTACTCTATCATGAACAAAAGAAAAAATAACTGATCAACTGCAATATGCTTTTGTGAGGAAATAAAAAGTATGTTCAATGTTATTACAAAGCTCTTTTAAAACCTGAATTGAAATGTCTGCAAAATACTTCATTTTCATTGCTTCTATTACTGCTATAATGCATAACAATATTGCTGTTTTGATAAATATTGACAAATTTCTTTCAAAAGGGATCGTACTCATGTATATGCCAATTGCAATATATAAGTGTCCCTATCTCTTTTGATACATCTTCAGAAAACATTAGGTAGGTTATTGTATTTTATTTGCTCAAGTGTAGAAAATAGCATTTTGCTTTCATTTATATTTTAAACTCCCGATAAGCTTAAACACTTCCATATACACTTATAACACTATTCCTCTTTTCTCAACAGCTATTTACATTTTTCTTTTCTCATTAATCCATCATATTAATGATCAAGGAAACCTCTTTAAATTCCTTTAAAGCAATTTCTATAAAGTAAGGCTGATTGACAGCCTGTATATGTCCTAATTTCAAGCACTCTCTTTATTGGACAGCCCATTGACTTAAGCAAGGGAAGGACATCTATGGGCTGGAAAAACTAAGTACAACTCATCTTTGAGAACAAAGGCTTAGGTTTTGGCATGAAGGAAAAATAACAGAATTAATAATTCCTTTTCAAAGATACAGAAATTGCCGAGACCAGCAGTTGGTGTAAGGCGTAATGGCTATGTCACTGAACTCCCATGTAGTCAACCACAGTTTGAGTCCTAGACCCGGTGGTTTAAACTCATGCCGGGTGCATGTGCATGCGTGCCCAAGATCCCGAGAGGAGAATGGAGGAGAAGGGCCATCCCCCTGGTGGGTGATTTGTCCCTTCTGTCTCTCTGTCTCTCTCTGTCTGTCTGGCGAGCACATGTGCCCTATAGCAAATTTGGGGAAAAACCGAAAGAAAAAAGAAAAGAAAAAGAAAAAAAAGATACAGAAATTGCCACCTGCCCTCTGGAAAAGTATTGGACTAGTTAATAAACCAAAAACAACTTTAGGTCAGCCCCAAAACCTAGTGGTTAAGGGAGCCAGATCTCACATGGCCAATCAAAGTTCCAATTCTAGTTTCCCACAGCTTGAAAAACACACCATGCATATGTACATGTATGCCCCAAACTCTAAAACAATAGTGAGATGAAGAAAAGGTATTGTGGCATGACCATGCACCCTTGGGGGTTGCTTTCTTCCTCTCTCTCCCTGTCTCTCTCTCACACAACCCTCTGGAAATTGAAAAATAAAAACAACTCTAAAACGTGATACATCTTTATAAAAAATCTTTAATATAACAAGTATGCAAGAAATACTTCTGAAAAAAAATAATTAAATGAGTGAGTAGATTCCTATATACTGAATTCCTGTCTGATTAGTGATGATTATTTAAATAGGAAAAAACAAAATTGTGTCAGATAAACATAAGAGGGGATAAAGATGTTTGTAATTGGAAAATAGAATTGCCTTTAATAATTCTATAAAAGTCTATTTTGAAGGTATAAATATAAAGAATTAATGTATCAGTAGAAAGTAAATAAATTCAGAGTAAAAGGAGATGCAGCAACAACTCCCTAAGGGAAGTTCTATTTGGGGTTTGATCAGAGATGCATGAAAAGAGAATATAAAGTTAGAAGTGATTAGGTTCAATTCTATGATTTGATTTTTATTAGCCTAAACAACCTAACACGTAAGCATACAGAACAAGGCTACCCTTTGAAGTAAGCAGTATGGATTGTACCCACAGAAAAAGCACATAACTTGTGCTGCCATAGAAATTAGGATGAACTGATAGAACTTCTCAGATAAAGTTTGACCATAAAGAAAAGTTAAACTTGTTTGAACACCTTACCAGTTCATCAAGGACCGATCAACTTTGGCAACAGATATTAATATTAGGCTATTAAGTGATGAGGTTTTTAAATAACCAGATATCTTTGGAAATCCAATCAACTAAGGCATGTTCATTAAAATCCAATTGGCATTTCAAGGAATAGAAAGTGAGGAGCCGATTATGAATAATATGCTTATCAATCTAACATTTGATAACATAAAGGTTGAAGGGATACAAAAGACAGTGAAAAATGAAGTTGTAAAAGAAACCTTGTAATATTGGTTTCAACCATTAAAATAAAGACACATCTAATTTATATCCTAAGATAATAAAAAAAGCTCTCATTTATTGGATCCCACTTAAAATATCTTAAAGAGAACAGACTAGTCAGTATAAGCAGCACGTATTTATAAAGAGTAAATCTTGTCATACTAATTTCTGCCTTCAAAAAATACATTACTATGACACCAGGTAAAAATGTTAAAGGCAATCTACCTTTATTTAAGAGTAAAGAGTATACATTCTAGGCCAACACTGGAAATATACATGTTCACTAGAGCATGTATTATGAATGAATTACTGCATATGTGAGAGGACGAAATGAATTGGTGAATTAACCAAGCTTGTTGTGTATTTGTAGGATGAAAACAGATCAGACAATGCCTTAGAGAGTTGGTTCAGGAGTTACAATGATCTTGCAAAATTGAAGACATAGTGAAACACAGAGTAAAATGCAAGCAGTGTGAGGTGAAGTGTAAGCCCCCAAAAAAGGGATTAAACGTAACAAATAATAATTCTAGAGGGTTTATTACATGGAAATGAGTCAAAAAGCATAGGTAATAGTCTTAAGTATAGCAAGAGGCCCGGAGTTAGACACAGTAGTTATAATTATAAAAGCCATATACAGAAAGCAGAGTGTAGGGTGGAAATTTAAGAAAGGAAATGGAACGGGCTAGCAGATGGCAAAGTGATCACTGGACTTCCACATGGCCAACCACTGTTCGAGTCTCAGACCCAATGGCTTGAAACTCATGCCAGGTGCATGTACATGCACACCCAAGATACCAGGAGGAAAATGGAGTAGAAGGGATTGTGGCATGGCCATCTCTCTGGAGAGTGATTTTTCACTTTCCCTTTCACTGTCTCTCTCTCTCTCTCTTTCCAGTGAGCAAATGAGCCCTGAGGCAAAAACTTCCTAAAACAAAAGGAAATTTAAAGTGAAATATTTAGTAAAATATTGACAATATGGTAATGATTACATCATCAGACTCACACGTAGTCAACCGCAGTTCGAGTCCCTGGCAACTTAAAACTCATGCTGGGTTCGTGTGCATGCATGCCCAAAATCCCGAGAGGATAATGGAAAAGAAGAGATTGTGACACAGCCATCCCCCCAAAGGGTGATTTCTCATTATCTGTCTCTCTGTGTCTCTAGTGAGTGCACGCACCCTACAGCAGAAATATCTCTTAAAAAAAATTTTTTAAAGAATCTTTTACTATGAGATGACTATGTAAATTTAAAATCAGATTATATAGGATTCCTAATCATTGTATTCAATCTTACTGAAAGTTGGGAGAACAAAAGAAGAAATTCTTCAGTAATAATACCCTATAATAGAAGCTAAAACATTGAAATTCATGACCATAATTTATCATTTTATTTGTTATGTATATATATATATATATATATGTGCATTTTGTATATACATTGATAGATAGATTGTGTGTGTGTGTGTGTGTGTGTGTGTGTGAGAGAGGAAGAGC
>NW_006159448.1:2361421-2363588 GCF_000334495.1 Tupaia belangeri chinensis | reverse complement strand
ATAAATCTATTTAGTGGCTCCCCCATTGATAAAGATCCTGGGGGAAAGTTGAAATACTTGCTATTTGTTCTTCCCCTGAGATAGGCATTGCATATCTTATTTGCTAATCTTAAAGGCAATCCCTGAAAGTAGCTGATGTTAGCTCTGTTTTATAGATAATAATGGTAAACCCCACAGAATTTAGTAACTTGTCCAAGACCACGCAGCTAATAAGTTGCAAAGCCAAGATGAGAATGCAACTCTTGGTCAATGTCCATCTACTTCCAGCGTATCAATTGTATCTGGGGAAGACAGAGGCTGCAGCATGGGATGACTTGGGAAGAATAGGCTACTTAAGATCTATTTTAATAGAAATAATACATGAATGTAGAAATTGTAAAGATTAGATTTCTTTTTTGGGGGAAAAGTTTTTTTTTGTTTTTGTTTTTGTTTTTGTTTTTGTTTTTGTTTTGCTATAGGTTGTGTGCGCTCGCCAGAAAGACAGAGACAGACAGAGAGACCAAAAAAGGAGAAATCACCCCCCCAGGAGGATGGCCATGCCGCAATCCCTTCTCCTCCATTCTTCTCTCGGGATCTTGGGCATGCGCGCATACACACCCTGCATGAGTTTAAGTCACTGGGTCCGGGATTCGAACCACGGTCGGCTACAAGGGAGTCCAGAGACATAGCCATTATGCTAACTGCTGGTCCCAAAATTAGATTTCTGAGGCTCAGAAACATTTATCATAGGACCCCAAAAAGTATAACATAACTAATAAAAATTAAACAATGAGAGAGAAGTAATTGTAACTTCTCTGGTATATCATAATGTTCAAAATAAAAATTATATGAGACATAAGGAAGGAAATATGGAAATAAGACTATTTGTTTGGGGGCTTTTTGTTTTTTCCGGGTAATATACTTAGAACTAATTGGTCTGGGAGCCACACTTCTAGCTAGCAACTGATTCAACAAGAATTAATTAAAATACAAAAGGATATTTAATATGTTTCTATTTTACATACTATTGTTTGAATTCACTTATTCCAGAACTAAGGAATCTTGGCAATTTAATTCCAATTGAATTTTTTAAAAATAATTATTTATTTTATTTTATTCATTCATTCATTTTATTTTTTAGTTTTACCAGAGAGAGAGATAGAGGGTGAAAGTGAGAGAGAGAGGAAGTGAGAAAGCAAGCCACCAGATTCAGGACTCGAACTCTGGTCGGCCATATGGGAGTGTCCAGCACCTTAACCACCACGCCACCTACTGGTCCCTCCAATTGAATTTTTATGATTGTTCACCAAAAATAATCACTAAGATAATAATCATTTTAAG
Organism: Tupaia belangeri chinensis; assembly: GCF_000334495.1. Taxonomy (NCBI): domain Eukaryota; kingdom Metazoa; phylum Chordata; class Mammalia; order Scandentia; family Tupaiidae; genus Tupaia; species Tupaia belangeri. The sequence goes on along the minus strand of NW_006159448.1, from coordinate 2,362,268 downwards.
AAGTATTTATTAAGCAGTTTCTGTGCATCAGACACTGTATATTAAGAAACTGAATTTTTTTTTCTGCTGAAAGATGTTTTGTAGGAAATGTAAATCCTTTTAAATGGTTCCCTAAGCTCTCAAAATACAGAGAATATAAGAAATCATTTTTTCTCAGTCCTTTGTTTTATAGATAACAAAAGGGAGATACCTAAGTGAGTGAAGCTCATCTTGCTATTCTTGAGTTATTTAATACTAGATCTAAAGCCTTTAGTGGAAATCTGTGTAGAAACATAAATTCTGAACAATTGTTACATATTCAAATAGAAATAATATTAAAAATGGAACATCTAAGAAAGAAACCAATAATTACATAAATAGAACTCTACAGTAAAGGTAAGCCAAGCCATTTTCTTAAAATTTGTTCTAAACATGCTGACAACATACATTTTATAAAATAGAATGACTAAATCATTAAATAATTGCTCCAAATAGTAAAATATCAATAAGGAAAAAAAAAGGGAAAAATAAAAACTCAACAGCAGCTTTCTTTGCACAATGATTATCATTGCAACAAAACCACCTTCTAATATACTGAACAGCACAAACAGCCCTAGCGAACTTGTTTTCTTAACTTCTGTTGAGAGTAAACATAAGTGATTTTGCAAGACTCTAAAGAGCAACTCTGGCCCTGAGAGAGAGTAACCCAGGTCATGTGCCAGGAGAATACTGGACTTTTTTTTAATTAAACAAATTTGAGGATCTCACAGAATCCTGTTGGGCAACATGTCTTGAAGTTGCCGACTTCACGAAGAAAAGAGCAGCGGTTTACATCGGACTGACGTAGAGGACGTTTTCTTTTACATTT
>NW_006159448.1:2341003-2361410 GCF_000334495.1 Tupaia belangeri chinensis | reverse complement strand
ATTCCTTCTCCACCCCCTCTTCTGATACATTTGTTATATGAAATCTGTTTTCTTCCTTGGCGTCCTGTTTTCAGGAGAGTTTTGTCCAGGGAGATGTATTCTGCTCCTGGAAATTGGACCACTACTTTTACAAAGACGAAGTTCTGTCTTCTAAAATTTTATTACAACTCCCCATGAACTGTCCAATAGCTATTTGTAGATTTCTGACTTGAAGCATTGGAGAACAAGATGCCTTTGCAAAAAGTTCTACAAAAGCTAAAAAAAAAAAAAAAAAAAAAAAAAAAAAAAAAAAAAAAATATTCTGGAGAAAATTAAAGCTCTGGGAAGGAAATAAAAAAGAAGAACAAGAAAGAGACAGAAGAGGAAGAAGATGGAGAAAGAAAAAAAGGAGACAACACGTTGACCCTTGAATTCTACAAACTACTAGCAATCAGTTACAAGTGCCTACTTGGATTTCAGTTCCTTTCTCTTGCAATTTGAGTGTTGAAGAATTAAATATTTTATTGTGGTATTGTTTATTTGATGTCATTTTTTTAACCTATACTTATCCTCATTAAGATCATTCTCAGCTGGTAAGCAGAAGAAAATGTGTAATATTGTTAATTTATTGGATTAGGGAATTGATAATTTCAAAAGAATGGCCTTAAAAACGTTGCAAACTAAAAAAAAAAAAAAAAAAAAAAAAAAAAGACTATCAGAAAAATCTAAAGCTATATCAAGATTTCAAAAATGTGTGTTTAAAAGTTAATGAACTTAGAAGTTGAAGTTAGGTGGTAAAAATACAAATGCTCTGAAAAGAATGATTAGACATATTGTAAAAGATAAGACAACTGACAGAAAGTTTCATCATAGAAGAAAGTTGTTAGTTCTATGTTAGTTACTTTGGATGCCACACTAACATGTAACTCAGGAAAATAAACGGTTTTTTAGGTTAGAATAATATTTGTACTAAGATGATGACTATATTTTTCAAAATATTTAAGACCCTGACCCCCAAAAATCACTTGCCTGAAAAACGTTTGTTTTTCTACCAATCATTAACAGAAATAATTAATAGTTAATTAATTAATCAACATTTCTCTTATTATAACCCACACACATTCAAAAATGAAGATAGATGTAAGACTTCTAGGGGCCATAGTTTCATAACATAGGAATACAACAGCCCATAAAATTTTGCCAAATATAATTTCACATTCTCTGCATCATTTAGTTAATAAATCTTTAAAAGACAAATTAAAATACTTCAAACAAAAGTCTTTTTATTAAGAAATCATTTTTTTTCTTGTTATTTTACTGATAAGTTTCAAAGACTGTAATCCTAATGAAAGTTACTGGTATCTCCAACTAGTGGTCTTTCAGGAGTGTCGTTTTTAATCACACTCAAATCAGTACACCTCTAATGTTCATTCATGAATATCATATAAATTACTATCTGTTAGACTCTATAATTCTTTCATTTTAGTTTTATTTTTAACATGCAGGGTAAGAAAAATGGGAAATTTCTTTATGGTGAAAGTATCCCAATACTTCTCTTGCTACTATTTAAATCATATTGAAATAATACATTGAACAGAGCAAATAAAACTTGTATATTAGAATATACTTTTAATAACTCAAGATTAAATTCTCAATTGTATGCATTTTTGCAAGTAGCCTTTGTGGTTAACTGCGTAAAAACCAAAATCAATTTTTTTTTAAATCAGTCTTAAAAGGAAGTGCTTTAGTATATGATGTTTACATTTAAATAAAAGTTGATCACATTAATTGACCAAAAAAGAAAACAAAAACCCACAAGTATGTCCATCTAATACTATCAGTTGTTTTTATTGTTATTTTCAGTCTCTGGGCTGTAAGTAGAATCTTTGCCTCAACTTCTAGGTAAAGAAATGATATACAGCAAGCATTTTACAAGCTGAGATGGCTCTCGAACACTGAAGGTCAAGCCTGGCTCCTGGCAGGGACTAGGGTCCTAGGACAGTCAGTACTACCTCAGTGTTCTTCGCTACTTCACAGCTATGGAAACGGGTTTGAGACCCAAGTGGCTCAATATTCTACTTTTTCTCTTTTATTCCTTATCCTGATGCACAAACTTCACCAGGAAATGTGTTATTATTAAATAATCCATTTAAAATATATAATTGAGTCTCATAGTGACTTGACACACATCCAATACTGTCATAGACCATACAATCTCTTTCTCCTGAAGTTTACTTTTTATAAAGTGGGGTCAATAGAGAGAAAATTATGAGATATAATTAATAAAACAGGCTGTGGATCACTTAGTTAATATAAAAAAGACAGTATTTTATCTGATGAATGAATTTAAAACAGAGTACTTATTATAGATTCGTTTTCTTAGGTCAGCTGGTGGCATGGCAAAGGTGGCTGGATCCCACGTGGCTGGCTTTGAGGTTTGCTTCCCGGACCTGGAAGCTTTTAAAACGAAATGGGTACATATGCATGCATACCCAAAACCCCAAAAGGAGAAATGGAGAAAGGATTGAGGTATGACCATCCCCCATGGACAGCACTTTCTTACCTCATCCCCCAAGCACATGTGCCCTCAGCAAAATTTACACACACGCAAAGAATAAATTTTCTCAATTTGCAGATACTCTATCAATTCTTCAAAGCTATATGAAATCATATTTTTTATAAATTGTATGTACATCCTATGTCATCATTTCATACACTAATACTGTCCTATTTAAAATTATTTATTAAATTTTTACACTGCTTATTGACTTAGGCAAAGCTAAAAATGCAGTATGTTTGCTTTTTTCAAAATTGTAAGCTCTTTTGTGCCTTATTCGTCTTGTATGATTCTAAATTAATTTCCTTATTGTCTCAATATTAACAAATTGGAAATAGTAACAACTGTGACCTCTCATGGCCCATTAGCAGTAACTAATTCCTCAATTTTCTCTATCAAAAGTTATTGAGGGCATTTTTGGTGCCAAGCATGTGCTAAAACCCAAGAATGAAAACAAGACCAGGACATAGACTTGTCCCTCACCAAAGCTCACTCTTGAAAAACTTTCAGGATTATTCTAAGAAACAACAAAATAATGTATATTTTCTTCTCTCAGGATTGAGCAGTAAAGAAGAACAAAAGAACGGAAAGTCTAAGAAGATTAAGACCCACAAGATCCAAGCATAACAAATCAATATTCCTTTCCAGCAGCTCTACCAGGATGAAATGTGGTCACCTATTAAAATACTTTACAAGTTAGCCCCCCTCCCATTTCATCTTTCATTTTCCAAAGGAGTTGACTCACACCCTACATTTCCAAAAATAGTTGATCCACACCCTAGGAGTCATTTCAGATCCAATGATTTCTAAAGAGAACAAAGAATCACATATTTTTACCTGCTAATTTTGGCTAAAAGGTTTGATGATTAACATTGAACAAATTAACTAGAGTAAAATTGCAAATATCCTCTGCTACAGAACTATGAAGACAAGGTATAAATCATAAAATCTCACATTAATATCTTTCTTATAAATCAAAGCCTTTCTGAAAATATATGTAACATAAAAGCATGATAAAATTAATTTGAAATGAATTTACATTAATATTGAATTCTATAAACACATAAAGTATAATATTAAAAAATAACAACTTAGAGTAAATAAAATCAAAACACCTATAAAATGATAAAACTATAGTTACAATTGCACCCAAAGGATATACTGTAATACAATTGCCAAATCACAGAGGAAAAAGTAAGGGCTCATACCAAAGTTATACTAGAATTACAAGGGTTTACACCTCAGGAATATTAACGTTTCTCAAAAACTCCTCATCAGAATCCAATGAATTACTCAGCTCACCACCGTTCCTTCTTTTCCAAATCTTGAATATGAGCAGCTAAGAAAAGATGAGCCACGTCAAAATCAAAACAAACAAACTTTTGACTCTTAAAGCTTATACACAGGATGGCTGGAAACAGGACTGCCATGTCCAGGTCCAAGTTAGCAAAGTCCTTTTTTAAGGAGATTAATCTTTTTCTTCAGGCTTGAAAACCCTGTGCTATGTCTGGGAAAATAACTACTACACTACCTTGATACTGGGCTCCGTTTCCTCCAGACCTAAGATAAGACACTTTTCTTTATCACCTTTGAAGAAAAGAAATGGCTTCAAAGTCCAGGAGACAAGTCATACTCTTAATACTAATGAGATCAGAGGCCTTGCCAGATCACCTGACTTAAAATTACTATGAGGGGAAAAAAATTTTACCCAGTACTTTCAATTAAACAAACAAACAAACAAAAACAAATAAAATTCCCAAAATATGTGTCCTGAATGCCTTAGTAAATTGCAATATTAAATATGATAACCATTGTTTTATACACAGAATCTATTACACTTCAGGATGTCATCTCCTACTTTAAATTAGTCAGTAGAATTATGTTTCAAATTTTATTTGCGGTCATCTGTCAAGCCTAATACAATTTTTACTTCAAGGAATATATACGTTCTCAAACTAATATGAGGAAAACTCGAAGTCCATTAGAATGGTTTTTAAAGTATTTTAAATAAAATTTACACATATGAGTAACAAAGAGTTAATAAAATATTATGTAAATATTTTTCTAGAGAATGGAAGGCATTCTGGCTCTTATTAATCTCCCTTTGATATTTAAATCTTAGCAATCAACAGAATTAGGAGGTTTTTAATATTAACTATATAAAATCTTCAGATATGGATGAGAAACGTAACTGTGCATTTATATAAGTCGACTAGAAGCCCTGAACTTAGCTTTGACATGAATTCATTATTTTACAGTGGCTAAGTTATTTAACCTTTGTGTGCATCGTTTTCTCATAAGAAAATTAAGAGAGATTAATAATCATGAAAAGAGTTCTTGACTTAAAGGTGTATCTTATCTACTATGTGCAGAGTAAGAGTATTTACAGTAATATATTTCAGAAGTATGTTTCTAATATTGCAAATCTACTGACATGGATTTATGCCCCCCTGAAAGTGCATTTATATATTTGGCGAGTTGGAAACAACTTCCAGGAATTGATTAGTGGAACTGGAGGATGGTGAACAAGACACAGAGTATTATCAGGAGAAATCTGAGAGGCAACCAATCTCCAGATCCTATAGGGATTGATAGGTCATGTTAAAATAATTATTTGTCATTCATAGTGCAATAGAAAGTCATTGAAGGATGTTAACATAAAAAGTAAAATTATTTTATTCAAGTTGTGAAAAGGATTAATCTGACTACTTTGTAAGATGCACTGCATGCAAGATTAGTTTGTGTAAGAATTAACTGTGGTAGACCTGTTTGGGTACCCTGTCCAGTTCTTCTTTACTGACCAGGGCATTCATATCTCTCAGACCCATTACTGGTTGTTAATTACTCACGCCTGATGTCTTCTTCAGACCCTTGTCCTAATTGAGAAGTGCTTTCTTACTCCATTATGGGGGCCTAAAGGGCCAAACTCCTCAAGTTCAAGAGCAGACAACTATACCACAGGGTTTGTTCTCAAGATCCCTTCCCTGTGGATCAGGGAAGGCTAGAATTTACTTGAGGCCACACATTTATTTAAGTGATAGAGGTAGAAGTTAGCCCGAGATAAATTAAGAGCTAATAGGACATTTAAAAAAATGGAAATGGGGAACCAGCAGTTAGCGTAATGGCTATGTCGCTGGACTCCCACGTAGTCGACCGCGGTTCGCGTCCCGGACCCGGTGGCTTAAAACTCACGCCGGGCACGTGTGCGTACGTGCCCAAGATCCCGAGAGGAGAATGGAGGAGAAGGGATTGCGGCGTGACCATCCCCCCTGGGGGGTGATTTCTCGCTTTCTGTCTCTATGTCTCTCTCTGTCTGTCTGGCGAGCGCACGCGCCCTATAGCGAAAAAACCTCTCAAAAAAAAAAAAAAAAATGGAAATGATGTTGGAGGAAAAGAAGTTGTAAAAGAATAGAAGCTAAATGAGATGTGGAGCCAGGAAATTACATTTGTAGTGAGTTTCGAGCTATAAAGTGACCATGATATATTGGGAGACTAATGACACTGCTGTACCTGAAAGGTCGTGGTAAATTTGTATACGAGAAAGAGTATAACTAAAAAGTGATGACCACGAGAAAGAGAGATAAGACAGGATCTAAAGAGCATGGAGAAGGATTGGTTTTGGATGGGAGGTATGAAATTCCCAACCTAGTAACAGGAAGTAGAAGGAAAACATACATGAAATATCCCTTCTCTTGCTAAAGCTATATTAATTAGAGAGCTTAAATATGAGAGCATGACCACTTGATTGTTTCCATTTTATAATAATGACATAGAAAGTGAAAATTGGAAGGCTTAAAATAATTTGTGATCAGCAGGATCATACTTTCATGAGAGTATCATAGCAAGAGAACAAATTGCATTGAATTCCCATTTGAGACTGGTGATCATGAATTTGCAGCGACACCAGAATGTTCAAGAATGTGGTTTTCTCCAGCCATTTTCAATCAAATGGGTGCCAACGCTCAGATAGAGGATTATTCACCAAAGTTTGAGTTTTGTGAAGCCTGTTATAGAGAAACAGGGGGTATGGAAAAAAAAGAGAGAAATAGGGGTATGGAAGTCGAGGGTATCTGGAAAGGGATAACTAAAATTGTAGACCCTAGATGCTAAGGAACTAAGGAAGAACTGTTGGAATGTGTGCAAAGAACTGTTAGAATGAGTGCACTTGAGTACACAAGGTCAAAAAGTAAGGAGAACAGTAGGGGAGAAGAAAAATGTTTGAATTTTAAAAGTGGCACGGTTGCTGATAAAGAAAGGTCTAGATGTGACCTGAGGAGTTAGTGGCTAAAGTAAAAGCTGAGCCATAAAAATGGGATGGGTTACTAACATTTTTTTGGCATCGTACCACTTGGTTCACACAATTCTATACTCCGTGGTCCACCAACAGCCGTCGAATAGCATCAATTCTCCTATAAAATAATTAACCATCATTACATTACAAAGCAATCTTGATGAGCAAATTGTACTAAGGGAAACACAAATGTTTTCCCATTTTTCTCTTTGGGGAAATGTGCAACTTCCCATCACAGAAATTTTGTTTTCAATAAAGCCGTCAGAACATTTTTTGGTTGTTTTTTTTCAGTGATTAATAGCACTAATGTGGCCTTGGACTTCTCTAAGTCAGCACAACTGATCAATCAGCATTTCACTGATTGCTTAATTCCTCCTCCTCTACATAAGAGGGGGAAAAATCCCTTGCAAAATGTGTTTGTTCTGTTTGTTATTCTGGACAAAGGCGATAACGAGTTGCAGCTGCTGTACAGAGTGTACTGCTTGCTGAGGCCATTGCTTTAACTTATAGATAGAAAGGAGCAGCCAGAGATGGGCCTCGGGCTGGAGCTGGTGCTGCAAATAGGACAGCTCTCTCCCATTTCAGTATATGCATTTCATTAGCCAACAATTTGTCCTAGGCAGACAGTTTGATTGGCCAGGCAAGAGACAAAAAAAAAAAGACATTTTTAAATATCACGACTCAGCTGAAAGAGTTCTGTTTTCTGACCTGAGAAATTTGTTTTTTCGGGTTTCAATAAAGATACTTGTAATAGAAGGTGATAGAGACTCTGAAGGCGTGTGTCCCTCTAGAAAGGGTGCACTCTTGATGACTGAAATCTTGAGACTATGCCTCAGGCCCCACAGTTCCTTCTCATGAAGCTGCTTGAGGCCCAACCTTCATCCGACTGAGTTATGTCCCTTTTTTCCTGTGTAACTAATGACCATGAGTCAACAAGATGTGGGGTCAACTATTTGCCCTTGACCTTTAACTGGGTGTTTAAGCTGAGCCAATAAGGAAATATTATTTTCTATTCTCTATTATTCGTAATATCATTCTCTATTTTTCTCTTATGTTATTAACCAGAACATGAGAAAAACAACACTAGTCAATATTTTAAAGTTTAACGAGCCAACTGGTAGTATGGTAGTTAAGCATCTGGATCACATGTGGCCAATTGCACAGTTCAAATCCAGAACTCAGTGCCTTGAGAATCAATGGGAGTGTGTGCATCGGTGCCCAGAGTCCAGAGAGGAGAATGGAAAAGAAGGGATTGTGGTGTGACCATCCTCCTGGGAAGGGATGGGAGGTGGTTCTTAGTTTTTCTATCTCTCTCTCTGTTTCTGTGTGTGTGTGTGTGTGTGTGTGTGTGTGTGTCCAACGAATGCATATGCCCTATAGAAAGTTAAAAAAAAAGTTCAACTCAAAATAGAGACAGATTTCTAAAACCGAACAATGAAATACAGGCTTTTTATGTTTTGCTGGAAAAGGTTCTCACATTAGCCATTTACTGTCAATGTGACCTCAAGCAAGTTGCTTTAACTCCTTGAACCTCAGTTTCTTCATACACAAAATGGAAATAATAGCACTTGCTTTGGAGTGTTAAGAGAATTTAATTTGCGGGGCCAGCAGTTAGTGTGATGGCTATGTTGCTTGACTCCCATGTAGTCAACCGCGGTTAGCGTCCCAGATTTGGTGGCTTAAACTCATGCTGGGCGCATGTGCGTGCGTGCCCAAGATCCCAAGAGGAGAATGGAGGAGAAGGGATTGCGGTGTGCCCATCCCCCCTCGGGGGTGATTTCTTGCTTTCTGTCTCTCTGTCTTTCTCTGTCTGTCTGGAGAGCGCAAAAACCTCTCCAAAAAAAGAGAGAAGATTTAATTTGAGGGGTCGGCAGGTGGTGTGGTGGTTAAAGGCGCTAGATTCCCACGTGACTGACCACAATTTGAGTCCAGGACCTGGTGGCTTGCTTTCTCAGTTTTCTTTTCTCTCCCTCTCTCTCTGGTCAAATTAAAAATAATAATAGTACTAATAACAATAACAATAAATTGAGTTAAATAAATAATTTTTTATGTTTAAAAAAGGGAGAATTTAAATTGAATAAGTGATATAAAAGGTCTGGTAGTGGTAGGTAAGGATACCAGTCACTTATAGCAAGAGTGTAAATTAGTCTAGTCATTTTGTAGCACTATTTATCATTATATAGCAAAATATAAAATGTGTAAACACTATGACAATTATCTTTCTCAGTATGTAACTGAGGGAAATACTAAATCATTTGCATGAAATAATAGATACATCTATAGAGATTTACACTCCTTGTAACATAAATAAAACAGTGCAAATAATATTTAAATGTAGTAATATTTTTTGTTTCTAAAATTCATTTAGTGACGCATTTGTTTTTGGATGGTTTATGATTATTACAATAGTAATGCAAACAGAAAACATAGTTAATATTTATCTTGAGGTATACCAATGGAATTTTACAGCAAGATTATAATCCTAAAAAGCAAGATTTAACGTTGGCTGCAGTGGCATGTGCCTGTAGTCCCATCCACCTGGGAGACTAAGGCAGACGGGCCATGACAGAGAAAGATCCTGTCTAAAGAATACCACACATAGGGAACCAGCAGTTAGCGTAATGGCTATGTCGTTGGACTCCCACGTAGTTGACCGCGGTTCGCGTCCCGGACCCGGTGGCTTAAAACTTACACCGGGTGCGTGTGCGTGGGTGCCCATGACCCCGAGAGGAGACTGGAGGAGAAGGGATTGCGGCGTGACCATCCCCCCGGAGGGTGATTTCTCGCTTTCTGTCTCTCTGTTTCTCTCTGTCTGTCTGGCGAGCGCATGCGCCCTACAGCGAAAATCTCTCTCAAAAAAAAAGAATACCACACATACACACTCTGCAATGAAGATTTGTCAAGGGAGAAAAAGAAATTTTTAAGGAAATTTTTTGTTTTTGAGCGTTCACTCACCAGAGAGACAGAAAGTGAGAAATGAAATCCCCCTCCAGAAATGATGGTCATGCCGCCATCCCTTCTCCTCCAGTCTCTTCTCAGGATTTCTGGCATGCATGTACCCATGCCTGGAGTGAGTTTCAAGCCGCTGGATACAGGACTTGAAATGTGATTGACTATACGGGATCTAGCCACAAGCCATTATGCCACGTGCTGGTCCCCTGGGAGAAATTTTTTAAAAACCATAAACCATTGGGCCAGCAGGTGATGTGGCTGTTAAGTCCCTAGACTCCCACATAGCCAACTGCAGCTCAAATCCCACACTCGGCAGCTTGAAAATAAGACCAAATGTGTATGCGTGTGTATGAGTGTATCTGTCTAAAATCCCAAGAGGAGAATGGAGAAGGGATTGTAGCATGCCCATCCCCTCTGGCAAGTGATTTCTTGCCTTCCCTCTCTGTTTTTGATGTCCACACACACTCTATGGCAAAAACAAAACAAAAATAAAAAATAAAATAAAATAAAAACCTTAAACTATTATTAATTTATCATGACCCAGCCTAGAATATTCAGATTATGTAGTATGTTTTCATACAGCAAAGAGGTCAAACCTTCCTATTATAATTACTTGGACATTGAGGAAGTGGGAAGAAATCGATGTGGCATAGAGGAAACAGCCTATATTCTACGCCTTTCGCCTGAGGGTCCATAGGAAGAGTAACGGAGGGGCCAGCAGGTAGTTAAGGTGCTGGATTCCCATATAGTCTACTGCAATTCGAGTCCTGGACCCAGCAGTGTGAAACTCACACCAGGGATGTCAAAATCCCAAGAGGAAAATGGAGACGAAATCGCAGCATGGCCATCCCCACTGGGGGGCTGATTTCTTGTTTTCTGTCTCTCTCTGGTCTCTCCAGTAAGTGTATACTCCCTATAGCAAAAATCTCTTTAAAAAGAAGGAGAAAAAGAAGAAGAAGGAGAAGGAGAAGAAGAAGAGAAGAAGAAAAGGGAAGCACAAAAGTCAGATCTGCATCCTCTATTGCCATTCCCAACCCCAGCCCCTGATCCAGGATTGTGCTTTAAGGAAGGAGCAATGCAGCAGAAATGACAGCAGCAAGCCAGGAGATACATATACCTGATACAGCAACCAGGGTATTCAAGAGCTTGGAAAACAGGGACCCCAAATCACCCATCTCCTTACTGTGACAACACAAGAGTTTCTGAGTGTATGAGAGGGATTAAGAGGCCTGGAGTCAGGCTGAAAAGACCGCTGCACAGATAATTTCAGACAAGAGAAAAATGGTCAGAATCAGTGTCACCCCGAAGAGCAGATGGGACCAACAAACAGAGTAGACCAACTCTTTCTTCTGTAGTTTCAGGGAGGAGCCAGAGGATACCACATGAATGCAGGCGCCTTCTCCTTCTCCATCACCACATCATACAAGCCGAAAAACCAGATGCCATCTTGAAGAACAATAGGATGAGCAGACAGAATTTGGAAAAATCGAGCATGTATCCAAATCAACTAAGCAGGGACGGAGTTACCTAAAGAAAGTATTTGGATTGCAGCATTGATCCCAAGACACAATGTACCAGATTGAACTAAAGTTTAGTTTCTAAAATAGATCAGATCATTTTTTCTAAGAGAGATTTTTGCTATAGGGCACATGTGCTCACCAGAGAGGCAGAGACAGAGAGACAGAAAGTGAGAAATCATCCCTCAGTGGGGTATATCCATGCCGCAATCCCTTCTCCTCCATTCTCCTCTTGGGATTTTGGGCCTGCATGCACACGCACTCGGTGTGAGTTTTAAACCACTGGGTCCAGGACGCGAATCATGATCAACTGCATGGGAGTCCAGCAATGTAACCATTACACCATCATCTGCTGGTCTCTGATCAGAGCAGTTATTAAAAAATAAATAAGCTACCTTTTTCTGTGCATATTTGAGCCTACAGTGAGTAATTCCAAGCCTTGCTTCAAAATAATCAATAGAGATACAGCTAAACTCAACACTGTATGCCAACCCTGTGAAATATTTTGCAGCAGATTAAATGTAAAGCAGATCTGTATATCCCAAGACTAAGAGCAAATATACATTTACTGTGGGATAGGCTCTGTTCTAAATACTGAACCAGAGAATTATTTTTTCGAGTTTTCCCTACTAATTAGTAATGAATTAGAGGAAAAGAGCTCTAAGGCATACTGGTTGAGTGAGAGAAGCAATTTAGAGAACAACAGGGTAACAATAAGTGACACACATACAAACCAGTGCTACAATTTTTACTTACAGCTGACTAGAAAAAAATAGTATTACTATAATATTGAATTACTAATAATATTCTCCTCTGTTAATCAGAAGGATAGCATAATAGTTACATCACTGGACTCCCTAGTAGTCAACTGTGGTTCGAGTCCCAGACCTGGTGGCTTAAAACTCATATTGGGCACATATGCACTCATGCCCAAAATCCTAAGGGGAGAGTAAAGAGAAGAGATTGCAGTGTGGTCATCCCCCCTGGGCAGTGATATCTCACCTTCTATCTATCTGTCTCTCTCTGGTGAACACATGCACCTTATAGCAAAAATCTCTCTCAAAAAATAAAATAAAATGAAATAAAATTTTAAAACATTGGCTCAAAAGTATGATGACATGTACTTTTTATTTTCTACTTTACCTGCAGTATGTTTATATTAAAAAATTATTTTAGAATACAAATAAACATACTGGGTAACGTTGAAAGTTAAGTTGCACACTTTTGCTCTTCCAGTCCCCACTAAATGTCAAAGAACTGATTTCTAATTATACAATAATAATTATATAAGGGTTAATAGCCTTCTTCCAAGAATACTAACACAAACAAAAATGGTTACTATCCAAGATACAAAAGTGGAACATTTCAAATATGGTGTTTTCATTTGCGTATATGCATCACCATTGAAAGAAATAAAAATACAGGCCTTATTTTAGTGGAAAATTATAAATTCTCATAAGTTTATAACGGCCTTTAAAACTTGTACAACATACAGAAACGAGATAGAAATCTGAAAATGGCACCTTATTAATTTGAAGATAATTTCATTATATAATGATATCATCTCTATTCCCATTTCAAATCCTGCCACAGACAAAAATGCTAAGTGTGGCAAAGGGTTTGAATGAACTCAGTCGCAGTGGCACAGGCAGTAGGGTTACTGCTGCATGATGTTTAAGGCCATATGGGAAAGCTCACGTTCATGTCCTGGACTGATCTTGGTTGGCTAAAGGCCTTAGGAGAAGATTATGTCATGAGGACTCTGCCAAGGGCAGGGGGGTTTATGGGGTGCCTCTCTCTCTCCCTAAGGAAATAAATTAACTTTTCATTACAAACATATTTAGAGGGAGTTGCCAGGTGGCATTAGGTAAAGGCAGCTAGATCCCACACGACCAAGTGTATGGTTCAAGTCCTAGACCTGACAGCTTGGAAAATATGTGAGGCACACATGTACACATGCCAAAATTCTGAGAGGAGAATGGAGAAGGGATTGTGGCATGGCCATTTCCCCTGATGGGTGATTTCTCCCTTTCTCTGTTTCTTTTTGTCTCTCATTGACAAACACACATGCCCTATGGCAAAAAAAACAAAAACATAAACAGATTTAGAATAAGATAATGAATGATACAACCCTCTTCCAGGCGAGAGGGATGAAAGGGCCCATATTCTATGGGAAGACAATCCATTGCTCATTACCAGAAAAATACAATAACTAAGAGTTATACACTTAAGTTCTGATAAGGCATATTATACGTGTGTATGTGTGTGTGTGCGTGTGTGTGTGTGGACACAGATGAGGCGACTTTGGAACATACATGAAAAACCAGAACTAACATAGGAGTTTATTTTGGTGCAAAAAATTTTGAAAGGCATGCATTTGTTAATAAGATGTATTTTCCACGAACTTTTTTAAGAATAAAATAACCACTATTTTTTTTATATATTTTATTTATTGCCAGAGGGCACATGTGTTCACCAGAAAGAGAAAAAGAGAAACAGACCACCCCCCTCCCCAATCAGGGGCATGATCACACTGCAATCTCTTCTCTATTTTTCCATCATGTTGGGATCTTGGGCATGCACATGCATGCTCCAACATGTTTTTCAAGCCACCAGACAGGGATTCGAACTGCAGTCAGTCTTGTGGGATTCAGTTCCCTTAAGCAATAAGCTACAGGTCAGCTCTGTTGTTATGAACATTTTTGAAGGGATCTCATGAACGCATATGTGTATGTATACATATGTATGTGTACGTGCATGTACATGTAGGTGTGTGAATATGTAAATGCATGTGCTTGTATCTGTATACATAAGTGTGTGAAGGTATCTAATATGTGATACATATATAATGATATATATTATGATATATATATTTCATATATACTTGTAGCTAATATATGAAAAGCTTTGTAGTACTGGGAGTAAGTTTAAAAGAGGAAGTGGCACGGGTTTCATAAGATAACAAACTGCTTTAGTCTTTATGCAAAGCCATACTCACCACAAGAGCATTATCCATCAACAGTACCTCATGAATCACATCACCTGTGATCCTAAGACAATCACTGCTGTTTTATCATTTCCGTGCAAAATGCCACACTGTTCAGGGAAATGTGTTGGCTTACTACAGATTGATGGCATGTGACATCCGCCTTGGAATCAGGGTATCATATTTGATTAAGACTGCAATTGAACAGCAATTGAACAGTGCTGTTATAACACCTAGAGAACCCTCCAGAATGTTAGTACTTAGTACTTCAGAGGGAGGTTTTTGCAGGTGTTATTTATGTTATTTGTGTGTAGCAGACACACCACTGGAAGAGAATGACTGTTTCCGTGCTAGAGAGAATTCATCCTTCAGTACATAAAGTCTTAACTAACCCCATGCCTACACTCTGGCCAGACCGAATTAGGCAATTGTCATTCCTCTGGAACACACAGCAAATACAAAAGAAACACAAAAAAGTTATTCACCTGGAAAGAGTTTTACCAGTTATAATTGCTTTTTTCTCTTCCCTTATCACCCTTTTCACCACTCATTGGTTTGAAAATTAACCCCTTAGCAATGTACTGTAACTAAATCTGGTGGTGATTTGAGGAAATAGAAATTCAAAACTGATAATTCATTTTTAGATAATATATAATATACTTCTGCAGCTTATCAGCATTTCAAAGTACAAAAGTTTAAGAAATTTCTATTAAAATGCATCTGGTATCACTAAGGAAGGGAATGGTGAACTTTACACCTTTCTGGGTTTCTGGTATGTTCATGAATATGATATAAATTTATCACAGATTTTCAACTAATATTTCTACCACATGAAGCAGTGAAATCACCACCAGAGCTTTCTTCTCTTCACATTTATTTATCTTGTACCATTTAACTTTACTTTAAGAAGGAAACATTTATTTTTTTCTCCCTTTATTTCTCTCTGAATGAATTTAAGATCTATCAGGCAAATTAAAGTGTTATCTTCAAAAGTGTGATGACAGGGAATCAGCAGGTAGCATAATGGCTATGTCGCTGGACTCCCATGTAGTCGACTGCAGTTCTCATCCCAGACCCGGTGGCTTAAAACTCACGCCGGGCGCGTGTGTGTGCGTGCCCAAGATCCCGAGAGGAGAAGGGAGGAGAAGAAATTGCGGCATGACCATCCCCCCTGGGGGATGATTTCTCGCTTTCTATCTCTATGTTTCTCTCTGTCTGTCTGGTAAGCTCATGTGCCCTATAGTGAAAATCTCTCCAAAAAAAAAAAAAGTGTGATGACAGTACACCTACAGAGTTGTATTTGTAGTTAGAGCATTCTTTTATTTTAGAATTATTTTATTTAATTTTATTTATTATTATTATTATTATTGTTAGTTTGACCAGAGAGAGAGAGAGAGGAAAAAAAAAAAAAGTGAGAAAGCAAGCCTCCAGGTCTGGAACTTGAAATACAGTCTGCCATATGGGAGTACAACACCTTAACCACCATGCTACCTGCTGGCTCCAGGTCTAGTGTTCTTTAAAGAGCTATTGGCTCATTTTAGATTGGTTTAAACACCAATCCACTAGGTTTTATATATGTGTGTGTGTGTGTGTATTTTATATATTTTATATACACATAATCTAGAAAAATATTTAGACATTATTAGTAACTAGAGAACTGAACATTTTTTCAAATTTACAAATTATATGTAGTTTTTAAAAATTGTATACACGAAATTTTTTCTCTGAGAACTTACTTTATAACTTGTGTATTCAGGATGGATTTAGCTGTATGTGCATGTGGTAAGTCTGAAATAGACTTCCATTGGAAATGGCAGTGTAGTATCAATTTGGGTTTAAATCCCAGCTTTGTCACTTGCTAGCTGAGTGGACATGGACATAATCCCTCCAAATCAGTTTTCTCCCTAGAAAAAAGATCCTCCCTCATAGTTGGAACCATTCCAAATAGTCTATCTATATCTAGCACTCAGACCTTGTGGTAGGGGCAGGGGTTAAGATTTACCCAATAAAGAAGATATTTTAATATCATTAGTCAAAGAATGGAGAAGAAAAAGGGGAGGAGAAATTAAGCATTGTTAAATTAAAAAAAAGTCTTGGGGATAGCAGATTGCATGGAAGTTAAGTGGTTGGATTCCCCCATGGCCAATTCCGCAGTTTGAATCCTGGACCTCTGCTTGAAAATCATGCCAGATGCATGTACGTGCGTGGACGGAATCCCAGGAAGAGAATGAAGGAGAAGGGACTGCAGCGTGGCCATTCCCCCTGGGGAGTGATTTCTCACTTTGCCTCTCTCTCCCTCTGTCTCTTTCCACCAAATATATATATATCCCGCAGCAAAAGCTGAAAATAATAATAAAGAGAAAGTGTTATAATTGGGATAATATTTTTGAAAGATAAACTGACATATTCTCTTCTGCAAGAATCTTTCATGTTTCCTACCCCACTCACTGAATCAAACAACAGTATTCACTATTTCTTGGGGAGGGTAAATACAGCAGAGAATCACATTGTCATTGTTCAGCTTTGATATTCAAATCCAATTTAAATGAGACAAGAGTATGGAAAGCAAGGCTTTCAGGTATAACAAGAAAAGGAGTATGTGGGTTCCAATGAGGCAGAGCTTTAACAAATCATCATAGTATTTATAGTGTAAGATTTTAAATGGGAATGAAACAGGTTTTTCTAACACTAAAGTGTAGATAAGACTTTAATGAGGATTGCAGTGAGAGAGGTGGGGCATATCATAGCACACTGATGTGGATAAACATCTAATCTACCCTCTACGCACCCACCCTCCTACAACAAAACCCCAAACCCTCAGATTAGAAGATCAGTTAAGACACCTATTAATGCTTGGAAAATTAATTTTGTATATTCTAATGATATACAATGATTGAATGTAAAAATAATAATAATAATAATAATAAAAGATTTATTAAATAACACCTAGAGAAGAGGTACCAGTGCATTGTTTCTCAAAGCACAGCCAGGGAACACTGCAAGCTCCTAGGAAAACCCTTTATTCAGCATGGCACCAAAGCAGGGGAAGTGTGGCACGGATAACTAAGGAAGGTTCTAGACAGATAGGCCAGAGGAAGGGTCCTAGAGTTCCAGACTCTACTTAATGCACAGAAAGCCACCTCTCTTTGGAAAGAGAGGTACTTTGAGGCCCTGTTGCCTGAAGAGAGTCAGAGTCAGGACATGAGGTACAGAGTCTAGAGATCCAGTCCAGAGCCCTCACTAGGTCCATATACATCATGTGTATCAGATACTGCACATGAGGCCCAACAGATAGAAGAGAACTTCTATGTCTCAAAGGAAATCAGCAAGGTCTTGAAAAGATCCAAGAAACAAAGAGCTCCTCTCCCAATCCCAGCTTGATTTTTTGACCATCCAGTGACTCAGATCATCTTTAGAGGTAGATCAAAAATATTGCCAGGAAGAGAACTTATAATTTCGGTGAATAAACTGGAAGTAACTAAATTAAGTTAAAATGTCAAGAGTAACTGTTTTCAGCCAGCCAGGCAAGTACGAGATTTGCCTAAGTTAAATTTAGCAATAGAAAAATAAACAATTTCATTTCGGTGCACCTGAGTTATGCCTGTAAATTTAAAACCCACTACAATGTCTCATCAATTACATATTTTCACATAAAGAAGATCCACAGAGACTTCATAGAACCTTACTACCCTTTCCTTTTAGAGACTTGGAAATTAACAAAAACATGCAATCAATGCTGCGCACTGAAGTCAATAACCACCGCAGTGGAACAATCCTTGAACTATACAAATCTGGCCCACAGCAATATATAGAAATGGTTTTCAGTAGTTCTTACAAGAGTGGATAGTCATTTATCTTTCCAGAATGAGTTTGCATTAAGCAGAAGAAAGATGAAGTGATTATAAACAGTCTCTCCTCTTACAAAGGTGCCCTTCATCCCTTTCCCAGCACAAGTGAAAATACACCTGAAGGGAGCAGAGTATCCATCAATCACTGCAGAGCTGGCTTGGCGCCTAAGCAACATGTGCATCCGTGGGCAGCCCCTCCACAAGCCATCTCTTTGCCATCAAAACATTGCTTATTTCCCCACAGGATATCCTCACGCTTCTTTCAAGAAGCTGTGTGACAGCAGCACAGAGTGCTAACTCATCAGAACATGTGGCAGGGACATCCAACATGGCTCTGTCACTCAAATGACACTTCGACTAATCAAGAAGCAGCCAACAAAGGGCAACTAAAGACACAGGCTTAATTCAACAGCTTATGGTCTGATTAAACCAGGTGGAAAGAGTCCTAGCGGTTGGTTTCCTTTTCCCCAACAGCTTTCCTCTGAAGACAAAGAGGAACAAAGGATCATTTTTGATTATGCTGAAATGAACTTATTCCCACTGTGTTTATTAATGATCATTTGAGTGATCTCCCTTGGTAGACCACTGTCTGTTGTATGATCCCTCAGGTTCCTTTCAGTAATAGATGTAGAGACCAAACAAGAGGCCCCCAAATTGCAAAGCTAGGAAATAATCAAAGTGATTTGTTTTTTTTAAAAAAGTTTGAGTTTTTAGTGTTTGAAGAAGTCAGATATCTAGCCTGTTACCATTGCTTCTAGTCCTATGAATCTAGACATACACAGCTTTAATTGATCCATATCTGAGTCATAGGAAAGTTGTTTCTTTGTGAAGATTGTATTAGGTCATCAGGAAAGTCAGGATGCATTTTTGCATAGAAACATACGTCATGACTTTCCTGACAACCCGATAATTGAAAACACAGACTCAGGAGCCCAATTACTTGGTCCCTGTCCTGGCTCTACTACTTACTAAATGTGTAAACTTGAGAAAATTGTTTATTTACCTTTTCTGTGCCTCTCTTTCTGACCTGTATAATTTGAATAGGCATTACCTATGTCGTAAGGTTGTAGAGAGATTAAGCGAGTGCTTTCTAGGCATAGTACTTACAACGGTATCTATCATGTAAGTGCCATAGAATATGGAAGATTTGCCGTTGAGTGAAGCAAGCCGGAATATGAAAGAGAGACATTATATGACTCCACTTAATATATACCAACTGCCCATACTATGTGGCAGAAACTGAAAGATTAGAGGATATGAGGAATGGAAAATGGTTATGGGTACTGGAGACAGTGTGAGAAAATGGTGGGAGAAGTGGGAGAGTGTGAGGAAAGAAATTAAGGAGAAAAATAGAGAAGCAAGACATTTATGGGACACAAAACAGATTGTTGTCTGTTGATGATAACGTGTATAGTATCCTCAACTGGGCTGGTGCGAGGTGTATTCATGTTGGGTAAATTCACTTTAAAGCTAAGTGATGTATAGTGATTAAATGTCTAAAATAAGTTAAAAATAAATAAAATAAGTAAGTACATAGAAGTATTAGTTACCATTTACTTTTTATTGTTTGTTCTTTTTGCAGTCTCAAGACCCTCTACTCACCAATTTTCAGTTTTCCAAATCTACTACCTAAATTGGACATTAAAAAAGTAGAAACCTTTCCCATGGCTAAGGGTTTGCTTTGAGTCCTTAAGACTCCACCCATATGAGTTAGCATGGGGAAGATGGTAGCAAGTCTGGCCAGAGGCTTTATCTTTCCTTTGTGGCCATGTTACTCTCCAAGAAAATCTTACACCTGAAAAGTGACTTTCTTTGTGTCTCACCATTGCTTTTATCTACCTTTCTCAACTTCATTGACTACTCAGTCTCATGGTGTTGCTCACATTAACTTGATAACAACTGAGATTAGTGCCTCCTGCATCACCTTTTTAAAAAAAGTTTATTTCATGAGGGAGGGAAAAGAAAGAAAAATATTATACATTTATCTTCAGCAGAATTTCACTCCATGAGCCCCACAGCCTTTTCTAGCCAGCAAGTGTCACAGGTGTGCATGCACATGGTGTGTGCAGGTCAACTCACGAACCAGACCCCCATCTCCCATATGGCTTCCAGGATTGCAGAACAGTGTGTTACTGCTGTGCCACCACAGCTGGGCCTGCTTATCACCTTCTTTAAGATCTGTTTTTTTTGTTTGTTTGTTTGTGAGAGGTTTTTGCTATAGGGCGCGTGCGTTCGCCAGACAGACAGAGAGAGACAGAGAGACAGAAAGCAGGAAAT
>NW_006159448.1:2325126-2340861 GCF_000334495.1 Tupaia belangeri chinensis | reverse complement strand
TTTGAGAGGTTTTTGCTATAGGGCGCGTGCGTTCGCCAGACAGACAGAGAGAGACAGAGAGACAGAAAGCAGGAAATCACCCCCCAGGGGGGATGGCCACGCCGCAATCCCTTCTCCTCCATTTTCCTCTCGGGATCTTGGGCACGCACGCACACGCGCCCGGCGTGAGTTTAAGCCACCGGGTCCGGGACTCGAACCGCGGTCGACTACGTGGGAGTCCAGCGACATAGCCATTACGCTAACTGCTGGTCCCTTGAAGATCTGTTTAATCTAAAGGCCTAGTGAACCATAATAGAAGAATGCGATTTTTAAAACTGAATCTAATGGGAATGCATATATATATATACATGTATATATGTCTTCTCATTTGGAGCTACAACTCAGCCCTCATTCAGGTTAGTTGAACTGCTTACCAGATCTAAGGCACTAAGAATGTGAACCATTTTATTAGCACTAATTAGCACTAAACTCACTAGTAAACATGTATGTTTATTCATAAATAGCTATGTCTTTATCCAAAGATTTAAATACATAATTTCAAACTAAACTTAAGCAATATAATTTTACAGAATAACTCAGAACTATGAATACCAGAATATGTGCCACTACATGAAAATCTAAATTTGGTTATCTTTCTTGACCTAGCAAAATGCCAGCCATAGTTATTAGTTTTTGCTTATGCACAAGTTTTTCATTGTAGTTACCACCCTAGTCCTAGCATGGAACAGTAGAGAAAGGCTGAAAACTCCGCTTCTATTTCAGATGTGTGTATGATTATTTCAAAACAAGAAAGTAATTTAGAATTTAGGACTACTAAGTATAAGCCATTCCTTTAGCATTTTATCATGTTCTCTCCATTCTTTAGAATCACCTTTAATCTCATACTTTCCAAGTAATATAGTCCCATTCCAAACAACTCCAAGGTCAAATACTAATTAACCTTTTCTCTTAAAATTTGGCAATGATACAGAGCTTGTTACCTCATTTTAAAGTTTGAAGCTATCTTATAACCCTCCATATTTAATTAAACATGCTCTAAAATACCTCATAGTTCTTTGTGACTTAGTCAAGACTAATAAAATGCTTAAACTTCCACCCAAAGGCCTTAAATGAAAACCATAATGTAGAAATGTAATGTTATCAGAGATCTAGCTAAATATGAATATCAAAGAACTCTGGGAATCCCAGAGTTAACAGAACTCTGCATCCTTGGCATAGAGTGCCACATGAACCAATCAGAAAATTTCACTCTTGTGACCTAGGGACCTTGAGCTGCCAACTTAATGTGAAGTGTACATTTTCTAGAAATTAAATAGGGAAAATCATATACAAAGCCTCCACTTCATAAGAGCAATTCAGTCTAGAAAGCTATGTATACACAGAGGAACAGAAAATAGGGTTATAACTATCTTTTTGTGGTTAAATCTTAACATTTAAGACATTCTACAACACAGGTACAGTTTCACCTCACATTAAAGCCAAGTAATAAAATCTTGTTTCCAAAATCCTTTTAGGTGGTAGATTGTAAACGACTGAAGCAAGCCATATGTTTGCTTAATGTTCAAAGAGCATTTTGCTATAAATTCTTCCCATAAGTGACCTTTTATTCTGTAGCTCAATGTTACCAGAAATTCCCTAATCTTTTTTGCCTTCTCTTATTCATTAGGCCAAGTAAGACAGAGTTTATAGGCATAACCTCTGCAGATTTGAACAAATATTTGAATAGAAGCCTTTGGGTTGGATTGTCTCATTAAAACAACTGGGAGTCAGCAGGTGGCACGGTGGTTAAGGGTGCTAGATTCCCACATGGCCGACCACAGTTTGAGTCCTTGACATAGCAGCCTGATTACTCACTTTCCGTCTCTCTCTCTCTTTCTCACTCTGTCTCCCTCTTGGTCAAATTGAAAAAATAATAGCAATAATAAGTAAATAAAGTTAATAACTCTTTTTTAAAAAGTTCTCAATTGATTCCTTATATTACTTACTTTTTCAATAGGAATGCAATGAAAGGTACCAAAGAAATAGAAATCCTAAAATATCTAGGAAATCACTTGACAATTGAGAGACCATTACACAACGCTAAATAGAAACCACAGGAGTTAATAGCTGGCAAAAGAGTACTATGCAAAATTACAAACTAAAATAGAGAATTATCTGTTCTAGAGAGTTCTTACTTCCCCTCTTTTTGCTTGTGATGGCCAAAATTGATTCCCCATGGCTTTCAGCCCCAAGGCCATAATCTTTCAATTTACAGAAAAGTTGTTCCTTCTGTCATCATTTTTACTTTATCAGAAACAAGAAATTTTAGTCATGCCCAAGACAGTTTTCAAGTCTTGTAGTTTTATTCATCTGGTAACATGGTAAGGCTTAGTAAGGCAATATTACCTGTTATTTTTCAAAATACATATGAAGACTTGGAATAAAGATTTTCAAAAACCATTCTCTTCCATGAACACTGTTCTTATACGAACTAAGGCAAGTGTCTAAGCCTACTGTACATCATGACTGCAAGGAATGATTGTTAAAAATGCAGATTCTAGGGCCATACACCAGATTTGCAGAGAGAAAATTGCTGCAATTACAGCTGGAAACTTCATGTAAATGGCTTCCTCAATTAACTCTAAAAGAGGTGGTTGTGAGCTGCACACATGATAGAGCTAGAGAACTAGACCAATTTCTCATATGAATGGAAGTTGGGGTATGAACAGATGAAAAAGCAGTATTTATGATGCTACCATTCACAATTACTATCTTAGGTTATACTGTATACTCAGCTTCAGTTTCCTTCATTGAGGAGTAAAGTAATAATGCCTACTTTGAAGAACTGTTTTGTTTTGTTTTTATTGCCAGAGGGCATATGTGCTTGTTGGAGAGAGAGAGAGAGAGAGAGAGAGAGAGAGAGAGGAAAAAATAATAATAACTCCCCAGTGGAACATTGCAATTCTTTCATCTCCATTTCTCCTTCCCATAAGGATTCTGGACATGCATGTAAATGGACCTGGCATGTTTTTCAAGCTGCAGAGGCCAGGATTCAAACTGTGTTTGGCCATGGGGAATCTGACTCTTTTAATCACTTTGGTAGGGGACCAGATCTCAAAGCATTGTTTTATGCACAGGTTTGTAATACTGAAAGCACTCAATAAAAGATAGCTACTCTAATTTAGCTGCCCTCTAACTGAACATCACTCAAGGCAGGCCAGAACAAAAAACGATGACAAAAATAAAAAACCTCTGCTTAAGAAACAGTGATATTGGCCCAGCTGGTGGCATGGTGGTTAAGGCAGCTGAATTTCACATGATTCATCATGTAGTTCAAATTCCTCAACCCAGCAGCTTGAAAAACATACAGAATGTGTGCACATGCATGCCCAAAATCCAAGAGAAGAATGGAGGAGAAAAGATGGAAGCACGACCATTCTCCCTGGGATGGCTTTCTCATTTTCTGTCTTTCTCCCTGTCTGCCTGTTTCCCTGCAAGCATATGTGCCCCATGAAAAAATTATAAATTACTTTATTAGTATATTTATTTATTTATTTATTCTTTTAGAGAAATTTTTACTACAGTGTGTGTGCTTGCCATAGAGTCAGAGAAACACACAGCAAATGAAAAATCACCCCCCAGAGGGGATGGCCACACTGCAATCCCTTCTCCTCATTTTCCTCTTGGGATTTTGGGCATTCATGTACATGCACCCAGTGTGAGTTTTAAGCCACTAGGTTTGGGACTCAAATCATGGTTGACTATGTGAGAGTCCAGAGACATAACCATTGTACCATCTGCTGGTCTTAACAAATTAAAAAAATAAACAAATAAAAAAGAAAAAGAAACTGTGATTTTGTTTTTGTTTTTGCTTTAAAGAATTATTTATTTATTCATTTATTTTAATTTGACCAGAGAGAGGTAGAGAGAGAAAGAGAGGGAAAGTGAGAAAGCAAGCCACCAGGTCCAGGACTCAAACTGTGGTCGGCCATGTGGAAGAGTCCAGCACCCCAACCACCACGCCACCTGCCAGTCCCTGTGATGTTTATTCTTATGTCTTCCATGTATATGACAAACATGACTATCTCGGAAATAAGATGCATTGTGGTCAAAATTGCAGGTTCCGGAATTAAAATATCTGAATATAAATGTTAGTACCACAACTTATTTAAGCAAATAAATCAACTTTTATGTGACTTGATTCCCTCCTCTGTAAAATCAGCAGGATAGCATCCATCTCTTGTAAAGTGGTCAGCAGAATTTGGGATGCTGAATGCTTTGCTTTGATTGCAGCACAAGAAAGGGGATTTGACAGAGAAGAGTGAATAATTTTATTTTACTCGTTTAGTTGAGGACAAAAGAAAAATTATAAATTACTTTATTAACAATCAATTACATGTTAGGAAAACAAATTATTAGCATTTTCCACAAATAAGGTTTCTTTCTTTCTTTCTTTTCTTGAGAGGTCTTTGCTATAGGGCGCATGCACTTGCCAGAAAAAAGACAGAGTCAGAGCGACAGAAAGCGAGAAATCACGCCCCAGGGGCATGGCCACGCCACAATCCTTTCTCCACCATTCTCCTCTAGGGATCTTGGGCACACATGCATACTTGCCCAGCGTGAGCTTAAGCCAATAGGTCTGGGACTCAAACTGCAGCCAACTACATGGAAGTCCAGCAACACAGCCATTACACCAACTGGTGGCCCCCCACAAATATGGCTTGTAATCAAAGGAATCTTATCTATTTTAAGAGCTCAATTACTTCACCCATGTAAAAAGTTATATTATACTTAATCATATAAGAACCCATTTTTTACGAGGATTTGATCATTTTGTTCAACTTTTAACTAAGTTACTTCCTGTCATTTTTGCAGGTCACTAAATTACCTTCAGAATCAACCTGTGATCAATCTATGAAAATAATAATAAGGTGGTAACGCTTACCAAAATGTTGTAGTATTACACTTTTAGTAAAATATTTCATGTTACGAGTTGAAAACAATTAGGAGCTTAGATTCACTAAAATTTACTGTAGAAAATTTGAAATGCAAAGAAAAGAAGACAGTTGATGACCAGATCTAAAAATGCTTTTGACTGAAAATGTCTAGCTTTACATCATGTATGTACTTCAAGTTAAAATAGAATAGAATTGAACTGACGTGGAACAATGAACGGTCAGTAAAATGGAGCTAGAATAATGCAGTTAAGATGAAACCAAATAGAATCTGTTTTATCCATCCCATCCATCCGCACAATTCTGTCACTTATTATCAGGATGTCTAACCTAGTTTCTGCTTCCAGTGTGAAGGAAGACACTGCATTTCTCTTTGCTGATGACAGTATTGATTAAGAAGTGGATAGTAAGCAAAAATATTCTGAGATACTACCTTTCTAGATTTTTTTTTTTTTTGGTCAGAAGTAAAGGAAAATTCAGACTAAAAGGTTTCCTTCATTTTACCCACTCAAGATGCTAATGTTGAGAGTTAACTATCTGTAGTGTCATCAGTCTACAACCAAGATAAGCTAAAGGCAAATACTCTTACCAAACCACATAAACCTGACTAGAGAAAACAAATGGTGCAGATGAACCCTCTAGTTATTGACAGAGATAGCCTCTAAAGTAGATTTATCCTGCCAAATCTTCCAAAAGGAAAACGGCACTTTGAAGTGACTCCAGGAGAAAGTAGAAATTATTCTTGGCACTGCGCTCTTTTCTTGCTAAGCTTCAATTCAGTTTAATGTTTTTTGTACCTACTAAGTGCTAAATCTTGAGAGACTAAAAGACAATTAAGGCACAGTCCTTATGTTCAAGGGAAGATGACAACTCTGAGATGTACAAAATTAACTCCAGGGAGAATTATCCTGTTCTCATGGCTATCTTCACGCCAACTTTATCTTTCAAGTTCTATTTTCACTATAGTTTCCTTTAAAAATCTAAACTTGGATATCTCACAGTCATGATTACTTCAATTGTGCATAAAATCAAACATACAATAATCCCTTTCCTCCAAAAAAGCACTCCAAATTCCAAATTTATTCACTACACACTTTTCTCACCTCAATCTGTAGAAATTAACATTTTACTTATTTATCCTTTTATTTCCTGTCTCATATTTAGCTAGCCACCATGTCTGTCAAATTTTCCTGAGAATTTGCTCCTTGAAAACATTGTTCACTCAGTTCCTACTACAAACTGAACTTATTCCAGATTCCCTGAATCTATTATAGCAAATAGGGTAACAGACTCACTTATGCCCATGAACTTGGATTGAAATCAGCGATAATGTAGCAGACACCTTTGGAACAGCTTCCTAGTCCGTGAGGTTCACCAGTGAGTTCCTCAGAGCTGACACTATTCCTGCCTTTCCTGAGGCAATACTGTTTGGCTTGCCCTTTCTTCTTGGAGCTCTTTTGATGTGTTCAAATAAATTACCTTTTTTTTTTTTGAGAGATTTTTGCTATAGGGTACATGCACTCACCAGAGAGACAAAGAGAAACAGATTAACAGAAAGTGAGAAATCACTCCTCCTCCCCAGAGGGGATGGTCACACCGCAATCCCTTCTTCTCCAGTCTCCTCTCAGGATTTCGTGTCATGAACGCATATGCGCCCAGCATGAGTTTTAAGTCACCGAGTCTGGGACTCAAACCATGGTTGACTACATGGAAGTCCAGCAATGTAACCATTACACCATATGCTGGTCCCAAATACTTTTTTTTTTTAACATATTGATTACTATTGCCTGCAGTCAGAAGAACCTTAACTAAGATAAGGGAAAATAATATTTAGAGCACATTAATTAAGTCAACACATAAAAAGGGGAAATAGGATGTCTTCCAGATCCTCATATTTTACTGAAGTTGAATTAGTACTCGACACAAAGATAGGCAGAAATAAGCCAATATTGAAAATATCTTAAAGGGTATAAAAGAGTACTGTGTACTTCAGAGAGACTATAACTGGGTCACCAAAAGTGTTTCTGTTCTTCAGCTATGGAGTAAAAATGTTACATATGATCCCTTGGTAACCTAGATATAATATGTCTCAAGATTATCACCTTCCTTTTGTTCTGATCATGCGTCCATGAAACAATCAAGTATGACCTCAAGACCACACATACCTCAATACAGATAGCAGGGTGAGCAGTGTTGAGGATGTAAAGGGACAGTTTCTATTTTAAGTTAACAATTTCCTTATGCATTTGGTTACTGTGAGCCTCTTACCAAAAGCCTAATAAATTCTAAAAATACCAATAAAAGTTAGGTTCCAACCCTAAAATGCTAAGGAATGTGTCATTAGTTGATATGAATTCTTAACAGTCTTTGAGCCACCAGTACAACCTTCTGGTCAGACTCTCATCCCCCGCTGCCCCTCTACTGCATCAAGTTTCAATACCTGTGTGACTGCTCTTCCCCCACAAAATATCTCCCATTTGTTTATTCATTCATTCATTCAGCGTTGGGCTTTTTTCATCTGCCAAACATTCCAGGTAATGCAGTATCATGGGCACAAAGATGAACAATAATTAGTTTATTAATGACTAATAATTTATTAATATTAGTGAATACAGCAAGAAGCCAATAGAAGATTCTATTAGAACATAAAGGAGGAGGACTTATCCTAGTCAGGAGTATCAGGGAATGCTTCTTGAGGAAATTACATTAAAGTTGAAACCTCCAGATTATTCCCTCCTAACCCTTTTTTCTGCTACTACCAGACTAATATTTAATAGAGTTTCCTAAACTATACTTCTGTGTTCAAAAATCTCTACCCACTAAGCATATAATTAAACCGGAGAGACTTATCTTTGAAAACCACTAGATTAGGTGATCTCTGAGGCCCTTTACAGATCGAAAGATACAGTGATTATTTTTCTGTGTTCCTTCTTCTTTCTTTTTTTTTTTTCTTTTCTTTTCTTTTTTTTTTTTGGAGAGAATTTTGCTACAGGGCGTGTGCACTCGCCAGAAAGATAGAGAGAGACAGAGAGATAGAAAGCGAGAAATCACCCCCCAGGGGGGGATGGCCATGCTGCAATCCCTTCTCCATTTTCCTCTCGGGATCTTGGGCACGCACATGCACCCAGCGTTGAGTTTAAGCCACTGGGTCTGGGACTCGAACAGGGTCTACTACATGGGAGTCCAGCAACATAGCCATTATGCCAACTGCTGGTCCCAGTGTCCCTTCTTATGTGAGTCCTGTAGTTAGCCGTTTGTCCCTGATATATTTTTATGTAGGAAAAGTAAATTGAAAGAAACATATATGGCTTATCCCATTTTGAAGAAAATGAATGACAACAACTTGGTATAGGTGTTTTTGTTTCTATAAGGTTTTATAAGCATAGAGAACTATGTGGAAGGAAACATACCTAGCAATTAACAATCATTTTCTAAGGGCAATAAGGTAGAAGGAAATGTAGGGGGGAAAGGGATGTAGAGTGACTAAAAAAACAATTATAACTTAATTTTAAGTAAATATTTAAATGCATAAATCTCAGCTATACTAGTTCTGGAAATCTGTAAACACTAAAAATAGTTGAGATTTTGATCTTTACCGAACAGAACTGTCGTGGGTAAATGACAGTATTGGATGATTAGATGACAAGATTGTAATAATTAGTATGACTGGTCTGTGTGTGTGTGTGTGTGTGTGTGTGTGTGTTTTGAGAGGTTTTTTTGCTATAGGGCGCGTGCGCTCGCCAGACAGAGAGAGACATAGAGACAGAAAGCGAGAAATCACCCCTCAGGGGGATGGTCACACCACAATCCCTTCTCCTCCATTCTCCTCTCGGGATCTTGGGCACGCACGCACACGCGCCTGGCGTGAGTTTTAAGCCACCAGGTCCGGGACGCGAACCGCGGTCGACTATGTGGGAGTCCAACGACATAGCCATTACGCTAACTGCTGGTTCCCAGTTTTTATTCATTTTTAATACCATGTTTACAGTTAAACAATGTTTAAGTTTTTTAAGTATAATCTCTGCTTCCCAACTTCAAAGACTCCCCTCTTTTGTTTTAATAGCCAAAATGCATGTGTGTTTGCCAGAGAAAGATAGAGAGAAAGAAATAGTTCCCAACAGGGCAATGATCACCCTACAATCCCTTCTCCTCCATTTCTCCATCTTGTTGGGATCTGAGGCATATGAGCACACACGTCTGGTATGCTTTTCAAGCCACCAGGGCCAGGTTTCAAACCATGGTTAGCCATGTGAGAACCAGCTTCCTTAACCACTAGGCCATAGGGCCATACCCGAAGACTCTTTTCAATTCAGCTTTGTCATCTCTTTTCAGTCAATTTCCCACTACTTCCTAAAGACACCTGCCAAACACTCTTTATCAGTCACCTTCAGTTTTCAGCTTTAGTGACAGATTTCAGGGGGAGGGAGCAGGGATGGCACAAGAAGGAGGAAAGAAAAATTCCTGAAATCTGCTAAGTGTCAGGCACTGTGCTAGGTACTTGTCATTCATAGATACACTTGGTCCCTTCAATAAGTTTAAAATGGAGGTGTTGCCACCTTCCCCCCATTTACAGATGAGGAAATTGAGTTAAGTAACTTCCTAGAGAGTTCATGGCACCAAGTGGTTAAAGCTTGAATTTTCACACAGGACAGCCTAATTATAAAACTCATCCTTTCTGAGCTCTGCTTTGTCTTCTGTCTCCCTTTCCATGCTCATCTCCCATGAGTTCCCCCAGTGGACACGTCACACCTGTTAGGCTGTCATATTGGACCACTTGCATTTTCAGTACAGAATTTGCTTTTCTCTCTCCCAAGTTACCTTTCCCAATCTTCTCCTCCTTCTCTCCCCTCTCCTGCTTTGCCACCTCCTTCTTCACCTTCTCTCTCAGATCTCTCTCTCTCTCTCCCTTTTACTTTGCCTGGAATGTACTACTCACCCCACCTGCATATTAAGCAAATAAATGCCCACTTACTCCCATAAACTCAGCCCAGTTACACTCTCCTCCTGCAAGTCTTCCCTGGCATGACCTCTGCACACAGTCTCAAGAACTTCCTCTGTGCTCTCATTATGACTGTTTTTATACCTCTACTGTGGCACTTATCACTGCCATAATTATTTGATTATTTAGCCACCAGCTCACTAACACTTTGCCTTCGGCAATGCAACTGTGAGTCATTGTTGGACATAAACCATACATTCTTCTTTGTAATTTCAAAACCTCACAGAGGGCCTGGAACACATCAAAAACTTGATATGTGCACGCTCAGTGCATGAATAAATTAATTCTTTCCTGAAGTTCAGTACACAAAATTCAGTCATTTAGAGAAGAGAGGCGAGTGAACAAGACAGAATGAGTATGATAGTTTGCCCTCTGTTAGAAGATAGCAGAGGCACTCAGATAAGCTAACTGTCTGAGGGAGGTTTTGCATCAGAATAATTAGCTAGAGAGTACAAAGTTTCAGAGACACTCCATACTCTTACATATACTAAGTTTTACATGGTACACTCATAAAGGTTGAACCCTAATTCAGGGGTGTCCAGACATAACAAAGATATCCTTGTCCTTTGTGTGGCACAGAAGCTGGGACAGTGGGTTTTTAACTATGACCCATGTAGAAAAATGACAGAAGACGTCTTGGTTCATATCCCTACAGAGAAGGAGGACCCTCAAACTCCCAATAAAAATGAAATTTAATCCTGTCATCCCAATGTATGAGAACTGAGTTTAAACAAATAAAGATAAAGAAATGTGACAGCTTTTATTTTACCAGATATGATGTGAGTTAGAATTACTCAGTTTTTTTTTTCTCTTTCCTCTTTCTTTTTAACTTTTTTTTTTTTTTTTTTTTTTTTTTTTCCAGAATGCACATGCACTCACCAGAGAGAAAAAGAATGAGAAAACATCCCCCCAAAGGCAATGGTCATGCTGCAAGCCCTTCTCCTCCATTTTGACCTCCTTTCAGGATTTCGGGTATGTATGCACATGCACCCTGAGTTTTTCTCAGGCCACTGGGTCACGGACTAGAACTACACAGTCAACCATGTAGCATCCAGCCCAACCACCAGGCCATGGGCTGGCTCTTGGATTACTCAGTTTCAAGCAACATAATTACACTCAATAAGTTAAACAAGAAACATTGAAGGAGGTTTTTTATGGAAGTAGCAGTCTAAACTAGTGAAGCTCAGGTTCCAGGGAATAGGAGTCAAAGACCTTTTGTCAGAATGCCATTTTTGAGTTCTATTCCCTTCAGTCATTTTCAGTGTTTTGTTACTCAGCTTGACAGAGAATCTGATTGGTCTTGCAGACTCATTTGCCTACAAATTGACTAAGAGAAACTGGAATAACTTGAGGTACAGGCACCAAGACTTCCTAGAGTCAGGAATTTTTATTTCTGCTGTTCTCCACTGCATCCTCACCACTAGAATGTTACCTAGTATACAGTAAGCATTTGATAAATATCAGTTCATTTAATACCTAGTCTCTAAAGAAATTGCTCACTATACTAGCTGGATAGATAGTATATCTATAAAGGAAAACTATATAAACAGTCAGCACATTATTAAATGCAAAATTTCATTAAAAGCAAAAATTTAGAAAAGAATAAAAGCTTGAGGCAGACTCTGATTGAGAACCCTGAATGGACAGAGAACCATGAAAAGGCTCCAGAGGCCTGTGAAAGAGAAATCACATAGTACATGTTATGAGTAAGGCATGAGGAAGAGAAAGGAAAGGAAGTAACAGTTATGGAGGGCCTCCATTCTGACAGCTGCTGTAGGCACTTCTACATATGCTGTCTCATCAATATGGTGCACCAAAACTTTAGGGAATATGCAAAAAGCAATGACTATCACAGAATACAGACTTCTTTTACTTCGTAATAATGGGTATGGCTTCCCATTGACCGGAGATACCCTCCACTAAGCACATATTTGATTTGCACAATGGGGTCATTGGCTCTAGTAAAGAGCAAAAGGTCAGCATTGCTGATCATAGGAGTGACAATCTTTCCAGTCTATCTCTGCCCCACCTTCAAGTGCACCAGCTGCAGGAACTACAGTGAAGCAGTTCATGCAGGCTCACATGAGCCTTCTCTCCATAGACACAGACATAGACACTACCACCAGCTTACCTTTCTGGAAACACCCTTCTCTATTTCCTAAAGTGGGGAGAGAATCCAGCTCTTTCTGTCCTAAAATAAAGACTGCTGATTTGAGATAGAAAAGAAGGCATTTTCAGATGGTTCTTTACGCTGACAGACCTTGAAAGGGCCTAAAGATCTCTATAATATATAATCCATGCTTTTTCTACAGATGACAAAACAGAAGTTCAGATAAAAACGTGTTTCCCAATATCTCACAGCTAGTTAATCTCAGGGCTAGGACTTTAACCTGGGTCTCTCATTTTCTAATTCAATTCTTTTTTTTATTTTACCCAAGTGTTCACATGCTGGGATACTGGGGTAGCTTTAAGTTGTTTACAATAAGACGTAGTGGATTAACTATTTTAATTGTGGATTATATACGTTTTCACCTGATTTAATTATTCACCCCTAAATCTCAGAACATTTTTCCCAGTCTAAACCATGCCAAATGCAGTCTTTTACCTCCAAAATCCTGGGTTTATTGTAAAAAGTTTTACCTTTGGCAATTCCTTTTTCTATATGAGGCCTCACCAATATTGCAGTATACTCTTTCTAATTATCTCAGGTGGCAATGAGGTTCATGAACCCAAGAATTCACACCAAATGTCTACCATGATCTTAATAAGTGTCTTTTTTCTTTCTTGTTTAGCTTAAAACAACTTCAATCATGCAGATAAAGGAGTCCCTTGGTAGCTAAGCCAACAGCACCCTCTGGTTGACAAAAGTAAAGGCAAGGATCGGAGATTATAATAATCCAGAATAAATTGTTATAATTCCCAACTATCTAACTCCCTTTTTTGATTCACAATCTATAAAATGGAAATATGGTTCCTTTGGTCTCCTTTTAAATTATCATATCAGTCAGGTTTCTTAGGTACAAAACTACTCTCACTAGTTTAAGTTGAAGAATTTCTTAAAATACATCAAAACATGACCAATAAAATACAAAAAATATAAGTTGGATTTGATTGAAATTTTAAAGTGTGCACTTCAAAAGCACTCTTCAGAAAATGAAAAGATAGGACTTAGACTGGTAGATAATATTTGCAAATCATATTATGAGCAAAGGACTTTTATTCAGAATATATCAAGAATGCTTATTAGTCAATAATAAAAAAAAAGACAACTCAATTTAGAATGGACAAAATACCAGTATAGGTATTTCACCAAAGAAGATATACAAATTGCTAATAAATAGATGAAAAGATGGTCAACATCAGCAGTCACTAGGAAAATGGAAATTAAAACCACAATGAGATATCACTTAATACCCACTAGAGATGCTATAATCAAAAACATAGTTAATAACAAGTGTTGGTAAGGACGCATGAAAACTGGAAATGTCATACACTGCCAGTGGGACTGTAAAATGGTGTAGTTGTTTTTAAATCTATTTACCAGTTTCTTAATTATATAAACATAAATTTATCACACTATCCAACAATTCCACCCCTGGCTACCTATTCAAGAGAAATGAAACCAAAACATATATTTTCACAAATACTTAACTAAATTCATAGAAACATTACTCATAATAAGCAAAAAATGAAAATAATCCCAATGTTCATAAATTAGTAAATGGATAAACAAAAGGTGGTCTATCTTTAGAAATGGATACTCTCCAGATATGAAAAACAAATGTAATAAATGTTACAACATGGTAAAAAAAAAAAAATTCTCAAAAACCTCATCCCAACTGAAGGAAATCAGATGCAAAAGACCACATATAGTTTCATTTCACTTTGAAAAACAATGTCCAGAAAAGGCAATTATTTCAGACAGAATGAAAATTAGTAGCTGTCTGGACTGGAGGTAGGAACAAAGATTGATTGCATATGATATGAAATCTTTTGGAATTGACAGAAATGACCTAAAATATCTTAATGTTTCTAATCAGGTTCCTAAGGGGACTAAAATAACTGTATTTCCATTCTATAGTGGTAGTGGTTGCACAAATCCAAGAATTTCCTGAAATCATTGGATTGTTCACTTAAAATGAGTGTATTTTATGATAAATTACAACTTAATAATATTCTTTAAACAAAGGGTTAGACTTTCATTTTTAATTAGGATGAATGAAGAAGGAATGGATACAAGGTCACCACATGAAAAGACAACAAAAATGGTTTATACGGAATAACAATTTTTCAAAACTCTGGGACAACGGGCAGCCAAGTTTAAGAGTCATGAACAGGAACCAGCAGATGGCATAATGGCTACGTCACTGGACTCCCCATGTAGTCAACTGCAGTTCAAGTCCCAGACCTGGTGGCTTAAACTCATGCCAGGCACATGCTCGTGCATGTCCAAGATCTGGAGAGGAGAATGGAGGAGAAGGGATTGTAGCCTGGTCATCCTCCCTTTGGGGAGGGGGGGGGTGTGTGCGGTGATTTCTCACTTTCTGTCTCTCTGTCTCTCTCTTTCTGGCAAACACACATGCCCTATAGCAAAAAACTCTCAAAAAAAAAAAAGTCTCATAAACAGACTGAATACAAAGAGGTGAACCCTACAGTTGCCTCACGTTAGCATTTTAAAGACGTTCAGGGTTTGGTTCATGGAGAGTGTACTGAGAGTGGACTTCCTGAGTTTCAAAACATGAAGCTGAGAGTCTGAGAAGACAGTGGCAGGTGGAGTATTATAGAAAAGTGAGCTACACAGAGAGAGAGCTTTGGAGATCTGCAGAGATCTCTGCTACTCAGCTCTTGCGTGTGAGGAAGTTACCCAAGACTAGCAAAAGGACAATCAAAAAGGTCTAGTAGACAGCCAGATTTTATAAAATATATATATATACATATATTCACATCATAATTCACAGAGTATTGAATAGAATCCAAAGAAAGAAAAACAGGCTCATAAGAAACGCTTTTTTTTTCATTTTCAATGCATTTAATATGTTTAATATGTGCAACTACAGATTTAGCAAAGATAACAATTATAATGTTGCTTGAGGAGTTTTTGTTCTAATTGTATAAGAATGAATCACAATGTTATGCTTTCCAGCCTCTAACTACCCCAACACATTTAATTATATTTTGATAAATGTAAACTAAGTAATGTACATTTCAGTATTAATATATTCAATCCAATAGATAGTTTTTTTTAATTCATCTTATTTATTTTTTTAAACATTCAATCACTATGCATTATTTGACTTGTAAAGAGAATTTTACCTAACATGAAACACTTCTCAGACCAATCGAGTTGAGAATATTATGTTATCGTCCACAGGTAATAAACCAATTCTGTGTCCCACAAACGTCATGCCTATTTTTCCTCCTGCTTTCCTTTCCTATACTCTTCCCTTCTCCTGCTCCCCTACCATTCCACACTGTCTTCAATGTCCATAACTATTTAAACTGCTTTTATGCTCTCCAGTATTTCAGTCTCTACAATAGAGTAAGGATAGATGGTGTATATTAAGTAAATACATACAATATCTTTCTTTCATAGCCTGGCTTGCTTCACTCAGCAATAAATCTTCCATATTCAACCACTTTTTATCAAATGCCAGGGTCTTGTTTTTTTTTTATGACTGAATAGTATTCCATAGAGTATATGTGCCACACTTTTTCTACCCATTTATCTATTCATGGACATTTGGGTTGGTTCCATGTCTTAGCAATCGTAAATAATGCTCCAACAAACATTGATGTGTAAGT
>NW_006159448.1:2318239-2325097 GCF_000334495.1 Tupaia belangeri chinensis | reverse complement strand
TGGGTAAATACCCAGAAGAGGAATTGTTGGATCAAATGGTAGTTCTATTTCTAGATCTTTGAGAAACCTCCATATTGTTCTCCACAATGGCTTTAACAATTTGCATTCCAGCCAACAGTGTGGAAGAGTTCTACTTTCACCACAACCCCAACACTACACACTTTTTGTGTTTTTAATCTTCACTATTCTGACAGGGGATAAGTGGTATCTCATTTATCTGGTTTCTTTTTTCTTCTTCTTTATCAGTCTAGCTAATGGTGTGTCAATCTTGTTAAACTTTTCAAAGAACTAGCTTTTTCTTTCATTTATTTTCTGTATAGTTTATTTTCTATTTCATTTATTTGTGCTCGAATCTTTACTTTTTTTTTTTTTTGCCAGGCATTTTTGGTGTTTTTGCTGTCTTTTTCACTTCTCTGAGGCATGATATTAGGTTGTCTTTTGCCACCTTTCCATCTTTTTCTTATGTGCCATGAATTGCTATGAATTTTCCTCTTAGAACTGCATTTGTGGTGTCTCATACATTATGGAAACTCATGTACTCGTTATCATTTGTTTCCATAATTTTTTTAATTTTAGACTTAATTTCTTTGGTAGTTAAGAAGTCATTCTGAAGTAGGTTGTTTAGTTTTCATGTGTTTATGTATTTGCAAGGATTTTTCTTGAAATTAATATCAAGTTTCTATGCCTTTGAGTCTGTAAAGGCTTGATTTGTGTCCTATCGTATGGTCAATTTTTGAAAAGGTTCCATGCTAAGGTGAGAAAAATGTATATTTTGTGGTCTTAGGGTGGAAAGTTCTATAGATGTCTATCAAGCCCATTTTATTTATAGTATCATTTGGGTCCTATATCTCTCTGCTTATTTTTTGTCTAGAAGATCTGCCTAAAGGAAATAATGGGGTGTTGAGATCCCCAACAATTATAGTGTTGCAACCTATCTCTATTAGCTCTAGCAGTCTTTCCTTCATGTATGTAGGTGCTCCTGAGATGAGTGCATAGTTTTAAGTGTTACGTCTTCTTGATGAATTAGTCCATTTACCAGTATATAATGTGCTTCTTTGTCTTGTATAGTTTTTGTCTTAAAATCTATTTTGTCTGAAATCATTATCACAACTCCAGCCCTTTCTTGATTTCTGTTTGCATGGAATATTCTTTTCCAGTCCTTCACTTTTAGTCTATTTAAGTCTTTATCCATAAAGTGTGCTTCTTGTAGGCAACAGATAGAGAATTTCTGGGGTTTTGTTTGTTTGTTTGTTTTTTAATCCATTCAGCCAGTCTGTGTCTCTTGATTGGAGTATTTAATCCATTAATGTTCAATGTTATTGATATTTCCGAACATATTCCTATCATTAAGTGAGCCATTTTCTTGGTGATTTTGTTCTCTTATTTCTGTCTGTCTGACTTTTTAGTTTTCCTGGTATAGTACTCCCTTCAGAAATTCTTGAAGAGCTTGTCTGGGGTTGGTAAATTCTTTCGGGTTTTGTTTATCCAAGAATGCATTTATCTATTTTTCCAATAAGAAGGATAATCTCGCTGGATATAGTATTCTTGGTTGAAATTATTTTTCACTTAACACTTGGACTATATTTCCCGATTCTTTCCTTGCCTGCATTGTTTCTGATGAGAGGTCTGATGTTAGACTGATGAGATAACCTTTATAAGTAACTTGATATTTTCTTCTTGCCAATTTTAGTATCTTATCTTTGTGGTTTTGGCCAATCTGGCTATGATGTGCCTTGGAGAGAATCTTCTTGGGTTGATTCTGCTGGAGTCCTGTGTTTTCTTGGGTCTGGATATTTGAATGCCTCTCTAGTTTGGCAAGTTTTCTTCTAAGATTTCATGAAATAAATTATCTATGCCCTTATGATTTTCTTCCTCTTCTGGGACACCAGTTATCTGGATATTTGGGCACTTGATGGTATCTAGTATTTCTCATATATTACCCTCATTTTTCTTTTTTTTCCCCTCAGTCTTTTTGATAATTTTTCTAAGTCAGAGGTTTTGTCTTCTGCATTCAAGATTCAATTTTCTGTGTGCTCTAATCTACTTTTAATACTTTTCAGGGAGGCTTTAATTTTCTGTATAACATTCTTCATCCCTAAGAATTCTGTTTGATTTTTTCTTTTATGGTATCTATTTCTTCTTTCAAATCATGAAAGGACTTCCTCATCTCTTGGAGCTCACTGTCACTTTTCTCTTGCATCTCATTTAGTGTGGTCACTATAAATATTCTGAATTGTTTATCCGACATTTCCATGATTCCCATTGTGTTGTCTATGGGTGATGAGGAATTGATGTTTTCCCTTGGGGGAGAGACATTTTGATGGTTGCTCATATTTCTTGTGCCTCTGAGATGGTTTCTAGACATCTGGTGATCTTCTTAAATTATTCAAGGTATCTCCAAGCATTCAAAGGCATGCAGGAGAAGGCAATTGGCAATCTCTTTTCTGCAGCGCCTCTCTATTGCTCACCAGCAGTGTTGTCACTGGTCCTGGGTGAACCAAAATCCTCTCTATTTCTAGAGAACAGCCTGAAACTGAACAGCCAAGCTTCAACTCAGTAACAAAGATGAGATCACACAGTGTGCATTATGCACCATGTGCTATACAAAAACACCAAAATCCTGAGAGTTCAAAGGTGAATGGGGGAGGGGATAAGCCATGGGTCCTAATCTTTAAGCCTTCCAGCTACAGGCAGCCTGTTGTCAGGCAAGGCCCTTTGCTGAAACAGCTGTCTGGATGATCCATACCTTTGCCCTCTGACATTAAAAAATTCCTGTAGAGGGCCAGCCAGTAGCATGATGGTTAAGGTAGCTAGATCTCACATGGCCAACTGCATGGTTCAAATCCCAAATCTAATAGCTTGATAAAGCAAGTCAAGTGGATGTGCGTATGTGCCAAAAATCTTAAGAGGAAAATGGAGAAGAAGGAATTGCAATGTGGCATCCCTCCAAGCAGGTGATTTCTCAGCCTCTCTCTCTTTCTCTAATGAGCACATATGCTCTACAGGATTTTTTTTTAAATCCTACAGTAAAGAAAATAAAAATTTAGTTTCTCCATATACAGAAAGGCCATGGGTTGTTACAAATAATGAGAGCTGCCCCCGATAGTCATTACTCAGAATTAGACCCACACCAAACTAACATTTCCTTTATTATCACTGTCTAGAAAAGGAAATTTTGTAAACTTCAGTACTTTGAACTTTAGATACTTTTTCCAATTTAATGCTTATTATCGATGCTAGAGAGATGAATTATACAGTTTTACTTTCAGAATTGCATCTACAGAATATGAAATATGACAGGAATATCTTGGATCCATATATTCTTTCAATTTTTGAAGAACTTTCACTTAACTTATCTGTATTTTCAGAAAGCAGTGATCCACCTTGGGCAAAATGCATCCAGGTCTCCAGAAATTGAACTGAAGTATTATATAGCAAACCCAATGAGGCAGAATTAATGAGTAATGCTGCAAAAAGTATGGGCTAGGTATACAAAACACAAGCAACAACTTAGCAAAACCTAATAAGCATATTTAATATTATACAGAAAACTAATCAAGAAACTCAATCAGAAATGTATTCTAATTATGCCAGAACATTTCAGAACAAAATCAGAGATGTAGTTTCTCTTCTTATGTGGCTTTTTTCCCAAAATTATCTCAAGGTCCAAGAGGGCTGCTGGAGTTTCTGCCATTATATCCATATCCTGATAACAGGAACAAAGAAAGAAGAAATCAGAGCACACCCCTCCTTTTGGAAGCACTTTCTGTAAGTTGCACATCACTTCCATCTTCATCCCCTTAACCAAACTTGGTCCATAGCTAACTTCTCCACAAGAACAGTTGGGAAACAGTCTTTTTTCTAAACACCCTCCCACTCAGCTGAAAATTATAGCTTCTTTTACCAAGGAAAAGGAGGAGAACAGAGACTGGGTAATATTTGTCATTTAATAGAAATACTGAGGACAAATATGTCTAGCAGTACTATCTCTACCAGTAAAGAAAGTAAGTGGTAATAGCAGTATTATCACAGAGATCACACTAAATCCTATATGATTTATAAAGTGGAAAATCATTCATGATTTAGGTACTTTAATCATTATTAATATCAAATTACTTGCAAAAAACAATAGATCACAATATATCAAAGTGCCAGGGCATCACGAGTACATTGACCCACAGTGATAGCAATTAACTGACAGCATAACTATCATAGGTTTACTGGCACTGAGGACTTTATAAGGGAAAATGAACAAGTCGCAGTCACATAAATATTATGGATAATGTCCCGGGTCTAATATATAATTATGATATGAAATTATAAAAGATGGATTACAGTTATCAAAAATACAAAAGCCCTCATTTTAGATGATCACTTGACTGACCAGTTCAAAACATAGCATAGCCAGAATGTGTTTTAACAAGTAAATTATGTGACATCCTTCTAAATAAGGACTTTATGATGTTTTATATCATATACTCCTCTAGGGAAAAAAAAAACACTCAAAACTGGTATGCTTCTATTGGTTAGTTAGATATGAAAGAGAAAAAAGAAAATTAGAAGAAATATACATAAGAAAGAAAAAAGGCTAAACTATATAAGTGAGATAACTGCTATCATTTTTCTTTGCTATTACCCTGACAATAAATGTTTCTATGGAAGCTCCTGATTTATGGTCCTTTCAGGCAGTCACTGCTGAACAAAGCCACATTGATTTCCCAGGATCCAAGGTGGGGTAGTTCAAGGCCACTAACAATCACAACTCACACTTCTATTGGTTGATATCTATGAATTGAACCTGAACCAGACCAAATTTATGAATGGGACTGATGTTGGCCTATCTGTCTTATCATGGACAAATAGAAACCTTTACCTTAACAGTAAGTCATACACATGAGCATACCCTGGACTTCTGACCCATGCCTGTGCTGGATCTCTGGTTTGCAGATCTTAAGACTCTCTTTGAAGATTATGCACCAATAAAATATATTAATCTTTGATGTAGCCAAACCTTTAACTGCTAAGAACAATGTTATCACACCAAGAAGACTAATTTAAAGGAGTTAGATAGAAAAGTTCAATGCATTCATTCCTGGGTTTTCCTTAGGTTAGTGTCATTAATAAAATGGAATGGGACGAAATACTTAAGAGACATAAGAATGTAAAGTTCTCTGTTGAAATGACACATACAGGTAATAACCTTGATTTGTGGGTCATGTACTGCATGAATACTTTTAAAAAACCATATTGTGTGCTATAGAGATGTACGTCAATTAAATGTGAATATGAAATCATTTTTAAAAATTCCTTTATGAACTGTTTCCTCATTCACAAAACATTAATAGGTAAATATGTAAATTAGGGACATAGAAAAGAGTAGATGAAAACTCAGGGCTAATAGACATACATTCCTCTATGTATAAAGAGCATAAAGAGGAAGAACCTGCTGGTGGTGCAGTGGCAATGCAAATGCACGCACATGAGAAAGGTCCTGGGTTTGCAGGACCTGGGCACACTGGGCACACACACGTACGCCCACCACCAGGCCAGCTGAGTCTCAGGGTGGATCACTGCACGAGGGCCCTGTTGGGGGTACATGTCTCTCTCTTTCTCTCTCATGAAGGAAATAAACTTCTAAAGAAAATTAAAAAATACTAAAGATAAACAAACTAAAAATTTTAATAAATATCTGGTAAAGAGGAATAAAAATCTTACATCTAAGAGATGATAAAGAAAAGATTTTTTTTTTGAGAGAGAGAGAGAGTTTTGCTATAGGGCACATGAGCTCGACAGAGAGACAGAGAGAAATAGGGAGACAGAAAGCAAGAGATCATCTCCCCACACACAGGGGGAGGATGGCCATGCCACAATCCCTTCTCCTCCATTCTCCTCTCAAGATTTTGGACATGCACACATATGCAATTGGCATGAGTTTCAAGCTACCAGTTCCAGTACTCAAACCATGGTCAACCAGGTGGGAGTCCATTGCCATAACCACCATGCCACCTGCTGGCCCCAAGAAAGGAATTGAAAAAGTATAGAAGAAGGGGCTAGCAGGTGATGTGGTGGTTGAGGTGCTGGGCTTCTACATGGCTGACTGTGGTTCAAATCCCAAACCTGATGGCTTGCTTTCTCACTTTCCCTTTCTCTCTCTTGG
The DNA here is from genome assembly GCF_000334495.1 of Tupaia belangeri chinensis. Classification (NCBI taxonomy): domain Eukaryota; kingdom Metazoa; phylum Chordata; class Mammalia; order Scandentia; family Tupaiidae; genus Tupaia; species Tupaia belangeri. Next base: position 2,318,940 of record NW_006159448.1, on the reverse strand, counting down.
TATCTCTCTGGTCAAATTTTAAAAATAATAATAATAACAAAACAAAATTAAATAAATAAATAAATCTTATAAAAACATTGAAGAAACAAAGAAAATTTAAGGTCTTAACAGTACAGATGAGACATATTATTTAAAAGTTTTGTGGAGGAAGGGGCATGAGCTGAGTTTCGAAGGACATGTCAGAGATGACAGAGAGAACAGCATATATGAAGACAGAAAGATATAAGAGAATGAGCCAGCCCCATAGCCTAGTGGTTAAGGGAGCCAGATCCCACGATGGCTTGAAAACCATGCTGGGGACATGTGTATGCATAACCCAAATCCCAACATCCCAACAGGATGAAGAAATAGAGGAGAAGGAACTGTGGCATGACCACACCTGGAGGAGTCTGACCCGGTAGGGCCCCAGCATCTCTTTTGAGCTTTTGACCTTTACCTCTTAGGTCGGGCCAGCACGTTGGCAAAAGCTGCTGCTGTGTGTCCCCCGACCTAGGAATAAGACTTAGGTCGAATTAGCAGGTCAGCAAGGCTGCTTGCTATTTGCTCCAGAAAACTGTGGTAGCCTTGCTGGGAAGCGACCCCCACTCTGACTCCCTGATATACTATAAAAAATTACATAGCTCTCTTTTTTTTTTTTTTTTTTTTTTTTTTTTTTTTTTTTTTTTTTTGGGGGTTTTTCTTTATAGCGGCGGCGCCCCCCC
>NW_006159448.1:2315415-2317929 GCF_000334495.1 Tupaia belangeri chinensis | reverse complement strand
CCAAGTGAAATAGATAAATATATTAGGATTCCTCAAATTAAGTTTTAGATCCCTATAAAACTATATAAGTATCATTCTTTATTAAGATCCGTAAGAACTAATATCTATACTTGAGATTTTCTTTTCTCAGCACCATTCCCGGTAATCACTAGATGGCTGCTGTGCCGCATCAACTGATAATCATCTCGGCTTGCTGGAGCCACTTTCCCGAAACTACATTCCATGAAGACCCACCTACATCTAAGGAACAATTGCAGAACTGCACTAGACCCACCCTTAATGCAACCCTGAATAGAATCTATGTTCCCTATTGTTAAAACTTTATGAGCTGAAAATTGAAACATGTAGCCCCTCTCCCGTTTACTTGCATGCATCACATTTTCAATAAAAATGCACGATGATTCCTAGCAGTGGTCACTCTTCAGAGAGCGATCTCTGAGGGGTGTCCAACTCAGGACATGCATGAAAAGGCACCGAGACCTTTGTCTTCTCTTCACCTGCACCACTTCTGATGAGTCAACCCACCCCCACCGAGGCTGGACCCCAGCACACACCCTCTTGAGAGTGCTTGTTCCCTCTTTCTCTGGCCTCTGTCTCTCTCTGGCCAGTGCATGTGCCCTCTGGCAAATTTTTTCAAAAGAAAGAAAGATGTGACATAGCAATCCATCTAGAGAACTACATGCAAAGGGTAAGGTGAGGATAAGAAAGTAGATAGACAGCCAGGGTTCAAGTAATAGTGCTTTGTGCAATAAAGCAAAGTTTAGCTTTATCTTGAAATCTCCATGGAACTGAGTTTAAGCAGAGAAGTAACATATCCAGATAGACATTTTAGAAAAATCACTAAATCCAAAGGAAGGATTCATGAGAAACATAGAGAGGAAACAGACAATAATACAGGTAAGAAGTGATAAGATGGTGAACTTAAAGACACTGGGAAAGAAGGAAAACAAATATATTTAAGAGGCATCAAGAAATAGAAAGTGTAAAAGAGTTCCCCTTTCACCACACCCCCACCAACACTTATTCACGATTGCTAAGACATGGAACCAACCCAAATGCCCACATATGGATGAATGGATTGAAAAACTGGCACATATATTCTATGGGATACTATTCAACCATAAAAACCAACAGAACAATGGCTTTTGACAGAAAGTAGAAGAATATAGAAGATTTACTGCTGAGTGAAGCAAGCCAGGCTATGAAGGAGAGACATTGTATGTCCCCACTTAATATATACTGAGTGTCTGCACTCTGCAACCAAAACTGACTGATTAAAAGATATACAAACACAAGAGATGGGTGTGAATGCCAGATGTAGTGTGTGTGGAGTGGGGCTTAGGGAAGGTCATTTGGAGGAGGGATACGGAGGCAGAGCATTGATGGGATGGGGAGGTTTGGTGCTATTTGTTTTGATCAACTGAACTGGGGAGAAATGTCCACATATTGAAATGTTCACTTTGTAAGCTAAACAATGTGATTGAATGTATATAAAAAATAAATAATAAATAAATAAAAAGAAATAGAAAGTGTGAGATTTGTAGATGAACTGCAAAAGGCATCAAGAAACAAAGATAGGAAGAGTCTAGCATAAGAGAACAATGTCTGTGTTCCAGGTTTGAGCACCTAGGTAACCAGTCTCAACACTCTCTGAAATAGGGTCTCAAGGAAAATGAAGAGATCTAGGGGAAAGATGGTAAGTTTCATTTTGCTAATGTTCAATTCGAACTGTCTTTGGATGATAAAAAGATGTTAGGAGGCAATTGATTAGGGAATCTGAAATTCAGCTTAATTCCTGGTGCAATGATTCATACAAAATAAAACCAAGATAAATTATTTAAATAGACAATTACATAGGTGTAAACAAATTTGTCAAGAATGCTTGAAACCACCATGATATAAGTGAGAAAAATATATGAAATGTCCTATATGCCCCAGATTGTAAAAGCTATCAGTCAGTTTTGTGTTTAGTCTATAATCTTTTCTCACTAAGGAATTGGTATTAACCCTCAACCAGTGTGGCTCTGGGAATATCCTCCCTACCAGTCTTTCTACATTGTCCTACTCATGCACCATTTTTGCACTTATTCCATCAGGTTTGGTCAACACGTGATGTGCACTTATTTCTTTTTTTTCCTTTCTTCCGTTTTTTTTTTTTTTTTTTTTTGAGAGGTTTTTGCTATAGGGCACGTGCGCTCGCCAGACAGAGAGAGAGAGAGAGAGACAGAGAGACAGAAAGCGAGAAATCACCCCCCAGGGGGGGATGGTCACCCTGCAATCCCTTCTCCTCCGTTCTCCTCTCGGGATATTGGGCACGCACACACACGCACCCGGCGTGAGTTTTAAGCCACCAGGTCCAGGACGCGAACCGTGGTTGACTACATGGGAGTCCAGCGACATAACCATTATGCTAACTGCTGGTCCAATGTGCACTTATTTCTTTGAGTTTTGTTTATGGAATTGCAAAAGTGATTTTTTGTTTTTGTTTTTGTTGTTGGTGGTTTTATATATATA
>NW_006159448.1:2312923-2315262 GCF_000334495.1 Tupaia belangeri chinensis | reverse complement strand
GGGACGCGAACCGTGGTTGACTACATGGGAGTCCAGCAACATAACCATTATGCTAGCTGCTGGTCCAATGTGCACTTATTTCTTTGAGTTTTGTTTATGGAATTGCAAAAGTGTTTTTTTGTTTTTGTTTTTGTTGGTGGTGGTTTTATGTATATATATATATACAGGCCAGTCTTTAAGTGTTGTCCCCACGGAATAGTGGTTTAGGAAGCTAGTTCCCACAGTCAACCACGTGGTTGTAATACCGGCCACAGCCTGCAAAACACATCAGATGCATATGCATGCATGCCCAAAATCCTGACAGGATAGAGAAATGGAGAAGAGAGTGCAGAATGACCATGCCCCATTGGGAGGGTCTTTTGCCCTCTCTTCTCTCTCTGTTTTTCTTCTGTAAGTGTACACACCTTCTGGCAAACTTTTCTTTAAAAAGAAAATCTTTGAATACTGAATCTCTCTTCAAAAATGCCTGTTGTTGTCTCCTAGTGATTCTTCTGATTTCAATTGGTGCCTCTGGCTCTCAGAATTTTCTGTGAGGGGACTTCAAAAGTTTATGGAAAATGGAATCAAAACATGCACTTGTTTAGGTGCAAAACAATATTTTAAATCCATGCATAGTTTTTTAATCATACACACTTTCCATGGACTTTTTGACACTTCCCCCACAATGAAATTATCATTCTTACCTAGAAAAGCCTGTGCTCCTTGCTCCTTTTCTCTTTTTAGTGGCTCTTCCCTTTTCTTAATAAGTCAATTAGAGAGGGATTTCTTTTTCTTTTTCTTCCCTTAAGGTTTTTGCCATAGGGCATGAGTGCTCACCAGAGAGATAGAGAGAAACAGTGAGAGGGAAAGTGAGAAATCATTCCCTGAGGGGATGGTCATGCCACAATCCCTTCTACTCCATTATCCTTCTGGGATTTTGGGTGCGAGCACACACACACACACACACACACACACACACACACACACACCCTGCATAATTTTGGGGCCTCTGGGTCCAAGACTTGAACTGGAGTTGGCCAGCACCTTGACCACCACACCAACTGCTAGCCCCTATTGGAGGGGATTTTAAAGCACTACTATGAATTTCTTCTATCTCGATTCTTTATTTGTAATACCATAATACTACCCTGGAAATAGTTCATTCAGAGAACTATTGCTGTCTGCTTTATTCATGCCCAATGTCATACAAATTATATAAGAATACATTCTCCTTGGCAGAATGATTGGTTGCTTCTTTACTCTAGGCTTCTTTTGATCCAAAAAATTTGTGTGTGATAGTAGGGAAAAGCTTCCAAATGCTAGCCATTAGATTGGTTCCTATCCTTGTTCCCTTTCAACTTCTGTTGATCTAAAAAATTTGTGTATGATAGTAGGGAAAAGCTTCCAAATGCTAGCTATTAGATTGGTTCCTATCCTTGTTCCCTTTCAGGTAATACTGAAGTGAGTCAGCAAAAAACAGACAAAAATCATTCTCCCAGTTGCTTTCTTCCTAACTTAGGATTGTGTAGACACATTGCACAATGCCAATCACAACTAAAAAGGAAGCTTTCCTCCTCTTTATTGCTTCGCCAATAAGAAGTGGGAATACCACAATGTACTTATATGTACCCAGAGTGGGGGAGAACTGGGTTTAGAGCAGCTGTTTGAAGTTATACCAAAAAGAAAATGATAATAATACAGCTACACTAACAAAAATATACCTCACTATCCAGTTGGAGAATCTATCATTTATTTGTATGTGACTCCAGCACATAACTCTTTAGAATCTGCATGTAGGGTTGAAATGTACAGTGTCAGGTTGCCTGGAAGAACTTGGCTAAGCTGTGTGGCAGTTACTTAACCCCGCTTTTACTCAGTGTCCTTGTCTGTCCAATGGGGATAATAATAGGACCTAGTTTATGACATCAATGTGAAGATTGAATGACATGACATGGTAAGTGCTTAAAACGTCAGCAGATACTTAACAATGTTAGCTATATTAAAGACATTTTCTTGAATTATTGTTTTTTAGGTTGTTTTGGATTTTTTGGTTGATTGGTTGTTTTGTTTTTTAATGAAGACTGGAACCTGATGCTGCCAGATATAAACAAGAGAAGAGCAAACAAGAAATCTTCACGGGTGGACACGCGCCACGCTTTGCTCCACTGTTTCAGGCAGTGACCCGTCAGTACTAGTCATTCGGAGAAGAAGGAAGCACAGTGGTCTGTCCTGTTACCAAGAGCATGGCATCTCTCTGAATGACAAGCAGCTGGGCTGGAACAAAGCCAGGGAAGGAAGGCAATCGTTGGGGGAAAAAAATCTCAGCACATCTTCCTATTTTGACAGTCCAGGGAAAGCGG
>NW_006159448.1:2298579-2312892 GCF_000334495.1 Tupaia belangeri chinensis | reverse complement strand
CTTTACAGAATAAAGCACCAAGTGTGCTTCGAGATCTTCCAATGAAAAGCAGTAAAGAACACCCTATTATTGTGCAAAACCCCTACTTATGAGTATGCTAACAGCTTTGGCCCTCACCCGAATTGGGCTGTAAAGAGGAAAGGATTTTGACTGTTTTTCCCTGATAGGGCATAAAATTCTTTTTTTCTTTCTGGATTTGGCTGGTGCTGCTACAGCTGTTAAGAAAGAACATAACATTGCAGAGGAAGCCCTCAGAATAAGAATGTTCCCATTGTAACCTGAATAGGTTCACCCTTCCAGCCATGTTGTAGGAATCATTTTTGAATTCCTGAAATTTGTATCGACCGTGAAAGGAACACAATAAAATTTAACCCACCATTAGTTTGTTATAGCCAGCTTATAAATAGTAGTTAGAGGCAGAAGCCAAGAAAAAGAAGAGAAAGAAGTGAAAAGAAAGGCCACCAATGAAGAATGAGAGAACACTATAGAGAAGAGTAAAGGGGCATACACCTGCTGGAAATAAGAAAAATGTAAACCATATTGATGCAGAGGGTTCACTTTCTCCCTTCAGACAATGTTTAATGAGTCTCCCTCTACAAACTTGTCAACCAAAACCGCTATGCCTTCTAGGGCTCTAGCCTAAGGAAAGGCGCTAAAGAGTCATGTCCCCACGAAGCTTCCTAAGCTATGTGTCTCAAGTAGATTGCAGAGGGAAAATGAAAATCCCAGATAACCAGAATCTTCTCTATCCCAAGAATTGCCTATGCCATCTAGTGGCAGGATGTAAGATAACCTCCAAACGGTTATCAAAGGAATTGCTTAGAACTTCTTATGTTTTTCTGTAGAATTAGGAAGACGTAAATTATTCACCCAATCACACAACGTCAGTGCTGGAGAGACCTTAGCAAAGCTGCTGGTCTCCACTTCGGTCGCACAGAGAATCACATAGTGAGATTTAAAAATACAGAGCAGTGCCTGGGCCTCAGAATTTTTAGAAATAGCTCAAGGAATTGGGTCTAGTTTTCTTGTTTGTTTGCTTGGTTTTTTTGTTTGTTTTTTTGTTTCAAGGTTTTAGCCTCAGGGTGTGTGTGCTCGCCAGAGAAAGAAAGAAATCACCACTGAGGTGGTTAACCACACCACAATCCCTTCTCTTCCATTCTCCTCTCAAGACTTTGAGCATGCACTTGTCAAGTCGCCAGATCTTGGACTACTGTGTGATTGGCCAGGTGGTACAGCACTTTACCCACTATGCCACCTGCTAGTCCCAGAACTGAGATTATTTTTAAAAAGCTCTTCAGGTCACTTAAGGTGAAGTCTTGAGAAACATTGAGCTAATCCAGCATTTCCTTGTTTTAAAGAGTATTGCTGGAGGAATGGAAATGTGGACTGAGGCTCTCATTCAAATGGTGAGGTCTTATTAGATGAGGGTGAAAGTTATGAGTCAATGAAATAAAATAATTCTTTAAAAAATAGGGGGGCGGAGGGTCAGAGCAAAAAGGAAGTAAGAACAAGAAGTACCACCCAGACTCAGAGACTATGACTTCCCTGTAGAGTGAAGTTGCTTTGCTCTTTTCTTTTTTTCTCCCTCCTTTCCCAAAGATCTGCTCCAAAAGTATTGAAACTAAATCAATGTATGCGAGTTGTATTTATTTGAAAAGCACTTTTTGTAACAAAAAGTATAACTCTCCCATGATAAATAGAATGTGGATATTTTTAGTATTCTATTTTATATATCATATTTATTAAACATTTAAACGATTTCTTTGTGCACAAATTTTGCTGAGAAGTATAAAGGTAAATTCTTCTTTACAACATCTCACTTTTTCTTTTCTTTTCTTTTTTTTTTTTTAACGTGATCGGTCTCCACAAACTCATTGTGTTCCTTTCCTACCAAGATACACAAACTGCTGATATTGGGATATTTTTGCATAGTTTCTCCTTGAGAGGAGTCAATTTGCCTGAGTTTCTATGTTGGCTCTTAATTGTGTCAAGCAGAGGAAGAGCTGGTTGATTGCCATCTATGCTCGAGTTGAACATTGAAGAGCCCTAGCCACTGTGGTTACGTCTCTTACTACCTTTCCATTTTCTCCCTCTTATGTGGCTTTGAAACAAATCTCAGTGTGTACTGTGATAAAGCATAAAACAAAACAGAGCTCACTACAAAAAGTAAAGAGCTTGGAAATATAATTAAAATAATACATTTAAGAGTCCCTTCACCTAAAACCCATAGAATGTCAATTCTTTAAAAAGTATGTTTGCATTTATGCGATCATTTTTGTCAAGATGCCAAAACCATTTCATAGTTAGAAAAGTTAGGAAATAAATAAGATACATTTTAAAATAAAATAGCACAAAATCTATTTTAATTCTTTTTATGAAATGAATTTATTGTCATAGCTTCAATATTTTCTCTAGATGTTCTACTAGCTGAGTAATAGAGGCAGACGTTGAGCCACCTTTATGTCTTAAAGCCTCAAAGTCAAACATGCCTTCCTAATCTGTATTGATATGGGCCTGGTTTGCATTAGGTTTAATCCTGGTTTTCAAAATGCTTATAATAATAGACTATCGGTAGTTTAGCTTTCAGCATCATGACAGCATGATGGATATCCCCGAAATGGGCCGTGAACCAGGTTATACTTCAGATGGCTTTATTAACCCATCTGTTCACTCATATGAGTGAACTCGTTCCTCTACAAACTACAAATGACTATCACCTCAAATGACAGCACTGAAAATGAGATGTTCAACTTGAAGGAGTATTTGCTTGCCCCTAGGGAAATGTTACTGCCTGGATAAGTAGAACCAAAAACAAACTGAAAAAGCTACTTCTCATGTTTGCCTACTAAAACCTACAACTGACTTACGAGTGGCAAAAAAAATAGCCAATCACAGGACCAGCAGTTAGCGTAATGGCTATGTCACTGGACTCCCATGTAGTCGACCATGGTTCTAGTCTTGGATCTGATGGCTTAAACTCACGCTGGGCATGTGTGCATGTGTGCCCAAGATCCCGAGGGGAGAATGGAGGAGAAGGGATTGAGGCATGGCCATGCCTCCTGGGGTGTGGGGGGGATGGGGTGATTTCTCACTTTCTGTCTCATTCTGTTTCTCTGTCTTTCTGGCGAGTGCACGCATCCTATAACAAAAACCTCTAAAAAAAAACAGCCTATCATATGATGATGGAAAGATATCAGTAATGGCCAAAAACATCCTTTTCCCCATCTACACTGGTGCTGACAATCCCAAAAATTCATCATTGTTACCAATTTACCTTGGATTAAATAGTGCTATCTCCTGGGGGCCAGCAGGTGGTGTAGTGGCTAAGGCACTAGACTTCCACATGGTGGGCCATGGTTTGAGACACAGACATGGCAAACCACAGCAGGCTTACTTCACTCAGCAATAGATCCTTAGCCAGGCTATGAAAGAAAGACATTGTATGTATCCACTTAATATATACCAACTATCTGCACTCTACTGTAGAGAGCGAAATATTGGAGGACATAAAATCAGTGAAAGAACTTAACGAGAATAAGACAGTGTGGAATGTGGGGGTGAAGGGAAGAGGATAGAGAAAGATAGCAAGAGAACAAATAGAGAGTCAGGATGTTAGTGAGAAACAGATATGGCTTATTACCTGTTGATGATGACATGTGTAGTATTCTCGACTGGATTGGTCTGAGAAGTATTTCATGATGGGTAAAGTCTTTTTACAAGCAAAATGAGAAATAGTGATTGTTTAAAAAAATAATTGTAATAATAATAATAATGATTGGGAAAAAACAATGAAAAGATATCGAATGATGAAGTAGGGAAATTAATGTCTCTGTATTGACTGACATGCATGGCATTCCCTTTTGATAAAGCAATGTAATACACTGTAAAGTTATATGAAATCCAATGTAATATAAACAAGATTATGATGATAAATAAATAAATAAGAAAAAAAAGGAAAACCACAGCAGGTACATGTACATATGTGCAATCCCTGGAAGATAGTGGAGAAGTGATTGTGGCATGGCCATCCCCCCATGGGGGTGATTTCTCACTTTCCCTCTCACTATCTCTCTCTCTCTCTCTCTGTCTCTCTCTGACAAGTACATCCAACCTACAGCAAAAATCTTTAAAAAAAAAAAAAAGTGTTATCTCCTGTACATATTATATTAGCATACACCACTTAATATAGCCATATGAGGGGCCAGCACATAGCAAAGCAGTTACATCACTGGAATCCCACATGGTTGACTGCAGTTCAAGTCCTGGACCCGGTGGCATGAAACTCATGTGAAGCACCAGTACATGTATGCCCAATATCCTAGGAGCAGAATGGAGGAGAAGGAATTGCGACATGATCTTTCCTCCTGAGGGGTGAGTTCTCACTTTCCTTCTCACTGTCTCTCACTCTTCCTCTCTCTGCAAGCACACGTATCATAAGGCAAAATTCTCTTTAAAAAATAACCATGTGAAGGCTAAAGCATTGTCACTAATAATTACAACCAATTAAATTGTTCAGATCATTCAGAAGCTCTGAGCCCCTGACTTGGAGGTAGGCTAGGTAAAAGAATGGGGAGTGGAAAAGAAGAAAACTCTATTACTTTCTAATTTGATGTAGGATTCACCCAGACTGTGTTCTTGCTGCAATCGTCTGTTGCTTCCACTCAATTCTCCTCCAGTGAACCTACCAGTTTGTCTCCTATTTGAAAAATCTATTAAAAACCCCTATTTGAACACTATCTCAGAGAAATGAGTATTAAAAAGTGACTTGGAAGCGCAACAGAGGAGGAGTTCTTAATCTTGAGCCCACAGAAAAGTGTGAAGAGATAGAGTTCAAAGGATCCATGAACTTGGATTTTGAAAAAAATGAATCCATTATTTATGTTCACTAGCATCTAATTAAAATTTAGTATTTTATTAACATTTAAATACAGGAACCAAACCACTGTACTATTCGCAGTACCTGTGACTGTCATAGACAGAATTTACAGATGCCCTTTATTGCTCATTGTAGTCATTAAAAATATTTTGAAAACCTGTATACGTCATTACTCTGAATTGATAATAATTAGGCCAGCCACTAGATTCTACTGTGTAATACATAAATAAGAAATACACGTATTTGGGACCAGCAGTTGGCATAATGGCTATGTCGCTGGACTCCTATGTAGTTGACCACGGTTCAAGTCCTGGACCTGGTGACTTAAACTTATGCTGGGCGCATGTGCGTGCGTGCCCAAGATCCCGAGAGGACAATAGAGGAGAAGGGATTGCGACATGGCGATACCCCCTGGGGGGGTGATTTCTCGTTTTCTATCTCTCTCTCTCTCTCTGTCTTTCTGGCGAGCACACACACCCTATAGGAAAAACTCCAAAAAAAAAAAAAAAGAAAGAAAGGAAGAAAAAAGAAAGAAAGAAGAAAGAAAGAAAGAAAGAAAGAAAGAAAGAAAAGAGAAGACAAAAATACACATATTTGTATATCACAGTGTTTTAAAACTATAAAACTGTTCACTTTTTTTTTTTTAGGTTTTTGCCTTAGGGTATATGAAGGCACATGTACTCACCAGAAGGAGACAAAAAGAGGGAAAATGAGAAATTCTCCCCAGGGGGGTAACCACACTGAAATTCCTTCTCCTCCAATCTCCTTTTAGGATTTTTCCAAGCCTCAGGTCCAGGACACAAACCACTGTTGGCCGTGTGCAAGTCCAGTGCCTTAACCACTACACCACCCGCTGGCCCCAGTTTTCATAGCCGTATTTTGATGTGTTTTCTTTGAGTCTTTTGTGTTGTATATCGTGCATTTTAAAAATAATATTCTAAGAAGGGATAGATAGGCTTCACCAGACTGCCGAGATAGTCATGACTCAAGAAAGTTTTAGAGCCCCTACAATAGAAAAATTTCTCTTCTTTCTAGTTATTGTTAGATTTGGTGTACCCTTCCTGCATATCCCCCGCATAATCTTTCTCATAGAATTTACAGACCCTAAAATTCCTATCAGCAGGATAGATGAGAAACAAAGTGTCTTCTAGATTCTGTGCTACCAGTGGCCCTCTGGGCTTCATGGTCAGGTAAAAAAGGCAGATATCTCTATGCTTTCTTCCAAATAATACATTAAAAGTTACTTTCTGCAGATGACAAAGCTCCAATGATATGAAATGCTTTCACTTTTATTTCTCAAAAAAGAAAAGAAATTATCCAATATCCTTTCACGGCAGCTATCCTATTCCTGACCTCTGTAGTGACTTGCTGCTAGAGGACTATAACAATTAACTTAACCTTTTGGAACTTCTACTTACTCTATATATAAAAAGCTTAAAGCTGTGGGTCATTAAACTATGTAACTATTTCTAAAAGTTCTCCAGCCATCTAATGCTATGACTTATATTTCGAGATTTCCAAATGAATGTTGTATAATCATAAAGCAGCATTATAGTAGAAGAATTCTGGAAGGATAGCAAAGCCCAATTCGTATCTAATTAGTATTTTAGGTTGCCCTCAACCTATACTCACAGTTGTCAACTCTGTTGGCCAGGAGGACACCAAGTTCTTGGTTATCTAGCGATTTCCCATACATCGGTGTTGGTTGCTGCCAATGACTCACTCTCTTTTACAGATTTCGTTGCTACCATCCTTAAATCTCCACTGAAGTCCCTCTTAAGTTCATCAGGAGGAATCGAGAGAGTGGAATAATATGACTGTTCCTCAAGTCAATAGGCTCACAGGAGAGCCTAGTTCTCCAACAGGCATAGGAACCCCTTCCTCCTCAGTGGAAGAAGGAAGGCATCTACAGTTCACCAGTTCCAACAGATCTGCTGGAGGTGATCCTGCATCTCTTTATGGGGAATGAGGTGGAGACTTAGTGCCTGGTGGAGGCAAGATAGTAACTTCCTTTTGTTACAGGATAGCGATAACACCAGGGAGAACCAAACAAATCCATAGATATCAACGGGCATGCTTTTGCAACCCACACAATTCAGAATATCCAACATTTAAACCATTCCTGCAGGGACTCAACATACACAGTAATTACATCACCCAGAAACACAAAAACAGAAAGAAAACACTCTCTTATAACCAATTAAACTCATTCAAGCCAATTATTCAAACAATTCCTTCCAACACACAATTCAAACCTTCATGTCAAAAGAATTTGTTTACAAATCTACCAATCTCCTCCACAAATTAGCATCTGGGAAGCATCATAAACTATCTCAGACTGGAGCACTACAGTCCTCATGGGGATTTCCCACCCCCGCCCCTGGAAATTTCTGTATCTTACATAAAAGCAATTCAGGGCCCAGGGGTTTTAAAGGACTTCCCTGAGACAATGGACTTCTGAGCAGAAGTAGACATAGACTTCCAAGTTAGGAATTAGGAACAAGAGACTTCCGGTGGCATAGATAGGCTCCCAGGCTACTGGGGCTATTGTGGGCTATTCTCACTTTCTCACACACAAAAGGTATAACTGAGCTTTTCGAGAACTACATTAACAGACCAATTAATTCACTGCGTATATGTGTATTGTGTGGCCCAAATTTTAAAGGCCAGTTTGACGGTACAAAAAAATAAAAAATTGAACAATCCCACTTTTAATTTTTCAAGAAATTCAGCTTTTGTTTTTTTTCTTCATTATAGCCATGGAAGAAAGAGAGCCTCTGTTTGATCCCCACTTTTGTTATACCCTATCACTATTAAGTAGACCAATAAATGTCCTTCTTTATCCCCCAACCATCTTCCACAGTATTTTCAAATTTTCCATTGACAGATGCAATGTATTTCACTCATCAACCAGAAAATGAGCTCAAGTTGACAGTGGATACATGCAGATGTTAACCTGCATCATTTGAAACTTTTTTCAATTCTGCTGCTAAAATGTTCTTGTAAAATTACTTAGGACATAATTACCAATTTATTTAGTGAAACCATGCATTTATTAGTTACAAAAGTATTTCATACAACCAAGGCTGAGATGGATCTACAAAGGTCACATATACCTACACAATGAAACCTACCACAACTACGCAGAAGTAAAGGATTATGCACAATTATAATTTTTATTAGAGGCAGTTTATGAGTCAAAGATAAATTTATAAGTATACATATATCCCCATAGTCTTTCAGAGTATTACTTCTTACAATAAGGCTCTAACTCTACAAGTTTTTCTAAATGATATTTCTGAATGGTCACAGAGAATGCTGATAGCCGCATTAGTTAAATCACTATCCAAATGAAGTGAAATGATACATAAAGTGAAAGACAGTTACCTCATTCCTTTTCTCCTTCCTTTCTTCCTTCCTTTACCTTTTATTCTCCCTTCCTTTCTTTCTTTTTCTATTCTCCTTCCCTCATTCCTTCCTTCTTTCCTTCCTTCCTTCCTTCTTTCATGTTAAAGATAGCATGAAGAAAAACAAATATAACTGAGCACCTACAACTGATTTGTGACTCTGTCTTCCCAAGTTATGATTTTTGTCCTTAATTAAACTTCCATACCTTTGATTGCTTCTTGCCTAGTATTTATTAACTTGCTCCTATGAATTCTAAATTGGAAATGTCAGTGTTCTAGCAGGTACATGTGCCGGAGAAGGGAAGTTTCCCTCCTACTCACACATAAAACTGGAGCAGCCCTAGTCACTCCAATGATGTAAAGTAATATGCAAGGAGAAAAGTATTTATTTCTGAACTGTGCTAGAAAGTAAACCAGTACCAATATATACCCACCTATATTCTACCCAACAAGAGATTGACTCCATCCCCTGAAAAGCTCTGTAGCCGGAAATTCAAAGCAAAGTCATAAGTAGTTGAATATCCACCCTGCCTCAAACTAACCCTAGATATGAAAAATGCCAATTAGGAGAGAAAAGTAAGGATGCCTTTCGCTTAAAACCTTGGAATATGTATTTTTCAGTATTAAAAGGTGAACCAAACTCAAGATTTCCTTTCTCCAGGGCTGTCTTCACAGATCCAGACCTCAGAGCTGAGCAAACCTTTCTACCATCTATAAATTTGCAGTGTTTAAGTAGACTAAATAATTTTCAAAAATGTTAAACTAAGAATTGTCTTACTAAGCTCTGCAGTGAACTACTGCTAATATTTCTTAATAATCTATTACTTTTATCTCTAAGATTTGTATAAAGGTAAGAATTAGAAGGGTATTTACGAAAAATGTGAATCTGTAGTCAACTAAGCCTTCTAGAGCTGCTAGAAAAACCTTATAAACTTAGGAAAATTTGTCACTTTTTTCCAAATATAAAAAATTTACCTACTTTCCATTTTTCTGGTTATGCAAGGCAATTATAAATCAAAAAGTAGAAGGGATGAGGGAGTGGGAAAAGAGAGATAGGCATGGTCATAAGCATAAGTTTTTAACCCACAATTCCCAAAGAACACATTACCTTCCCAGGAGAGACCTTTCAGTTATTGTCCAAAAGATGGGTGGAATTTGTACAGTCACTGATAAATCCAGTGGTTTATTTCTGCTCACAATACGCCCTTAATCTCTGAAGGCAATGGTACCCATATACACAAGACAATCACTATCACAGCAGGTGCAGCAAAAGGAGATAGAGTGAACAGGCAGCATGTTAATAAGGAAATGGTTGAAAAATCACAATCTGTCAAGCCCTGGAAAAGAAATGTGGTCGTGAGCAGATTCGGCCTATAATCAGAGGCAGAGTTTGTACAGTATGGCTCTGAATGATAATCATGGGCCTACAAGTATGCCGTCATCCTTCCTCACTTTCCAAATGCAAAGGCTGTTCTAGCTTCAGCTATGGCATCAGAGATAGTGTAATACTGCTTTGCATTGACAACTGGATCCTCTCCCCTCTCACCAAAGGAGGTGTGTTCTTTCCTTTAACACAAAAGGGAAAGTTATATCCAAAATCTCATGAAAAGAATGATTTCGTCTCCATTCCCCACCCCCTCCTTTTAACTTTGGAGAATAGCTAATTTGTGCAGCTAGAGAAGAATAATGCAAGCAAGCCAAAGAAAAAGGTTGTGGAGCAAATCAGATATTTAATAAGGAAAGAAAAAGGCCATTTCAATGCAGATTCAATTAGTTTCAAGTCCAAAGGTTTCCCATAGGTCCCCAACACAGACCTGTGAGTTTTACTGAGTGAGGTTCAGATGCCCTTTTTTTAAAGAACTAGGACACCTCCCCATGGTCCATGACACAAGCAGGAAAACTGATTTAGTGGCCTAATTCTCTTCTCAAAATTTGAAACTCCAGTATTGCATTAGTGCCTTCTGGGCATTTTCCTGACATTTTCACTGATGCTAAACTGTTCTCCATTTGGCTTTTTACAAATTGATATGTATGGCTGGGAGCACAAACATGTGTAAAGGTAAATTTACTATCCAAACACTTGAATGAGAAAAGCCAAACTGTGGGGAATTCTGAAAGAGAGACTTCAGGTTTAGTGTTTTTTTGTTTTCTTTTGTTTTGTTTGTTAAATTGGAGGGGTTTGGGGGGGGTGGCACCACAATGTACTGAACAACTTCTAAAATAATTTTCCACCCAAGGACAGCAAGTCAATGAAAGAATACCAATGTCAAGCGATAGCTTGAAGAATATTCCTATTACTTCAACCAACCTCTTCGTCCCTCTGTGCTTACTATGCACAACTGATGCTTTTCTGTCTTAGGTAAAGCGTGTTGCAAATGCAGGTTCATACAACTCTGTTGGGGCTTCACCCCACAAGGTGTCTGTCTTTGCCACTCCTTGACGGTGCCACTCCCGTTTGGAAATTAAGGAACTGCCACAAAGTTTCTATGACTCACACTGAGTTTGTTATGCAGTAAGTCAGTGCTCACCAATCATTTGCGCCATGCAGATATAGGACAACAAAGAGCAATTCCTCCTAATGAATATCTAAACGGCTGAGTTCGCAGGGCAGGGTAGAGGTGAGGTTGGCTAGAGAGGAGGTAGGAGAGAAAAGGAAGTGGAACACTACAGCTAGCACCATATGACAGGAAAACAGTAGCATGATCTGTGGCTTCTTGTGAGAAGGTTATCTGTTACCTATTGAAGGTAACAAGAGGGTAAGAGGTTAAGAATATTTTGAGTTAAACTTCATTTCCAGAAATTGTAACTAGTGACAAACGTGCTTCAAAGTACAGGTTTTTCTATGGACAGTAGATAGGATTCATTTGCAGCATAAGGATTTAAAACAAGTAAAAACAAATGCAGGTCTAGTTTTTAGGCCTGTTTCCTAGAAACTGACTCAGGATGGAGGTCTGCATGCACGAGGTTGTCCTAGAGCAGCCTCTGGAATAAGAGCTGTGGAATGGAGATGGACCCTAGGGAGAAGGTGGTTTAAAGGCAAAGCAGTGCCCAGCCCTTCCCACGGGTGGCTCTAAACCTGCGGTGTCCCTTCAGAGTAGTCCCAGTTTGCAGCAAGGGCATTGTGCAAGTGCTTGTATTCCTCTAAGTGACTGGTCATTAGATACCCTTCAAAAACACTGTTGAGGACATGAAAAGGCAAGCCACAGGATGGGAGGAAATATTTGCAAATCATTTATCTAATGAGACACTTGTGTTTAGAATATATTAAGACCTCTCAAAGAAAACAAACACCCTGGGTCAGCCAGCGCAGTGGTTAAGGGAACCAGATCTCACATGGTCAACCACAACTTGAATCCCTGTTACCCCAGAGACTTAAAAAGACACCATAGTGCATGCCCCAAATCCTGATGGGATGGAGAACTGGAGGAAAAAGGACTGTTGTGTGAGCATCCCCCACTGCGGGGATACTTGCTCCCTCTTTCTGTTTCTCTCTGGCAAGTGCATGCTCCCTCTGTCAATTAAAAATGAAAGAGAGAGAGAAAGAGAAAGGAAACTTAACAACAACAAAAAACTTCTAGTAGGGACAGAGGTTGAAGGATTTGAATAGGTACATCACCAAAAGCATTATATAGTTGGAAAATAAGCATTAAAAGTTGTTAAACAGCATTAGTAATAAGAAAAATAAAAATTAAATCCACAATGAGATACTACTATAAACCCACTAGACTAGGTGGCTACAGTGAAAAGGACTGAACATACCAAGTGTTGCAAGTATGTTGAAGATCTAGAATTCTCATACCACTAATGGGAACGTGAAGTGATATAACTATTAGGGAAACAGTTTTTTAAGATTAAACATACAGTTAATATACCGTCCATTTATTCCACTCTTAGGTATTTGCCCAAGAAAAATGAAGGCATATATCCATACAAAGATTTGCATATGCTACTAGTGGCTTTATTTGTAATAGCCAATGACTGGAAATATCCAAATGTTCATTAACAGGTTGAATGGAAAAACAAATTGTCATATATTCATATAATAGAATGTAACTGAATAATAAAAAGGAATGAACCATTGATACGTGCAATAAGAATAAATATGAAAATAATTATGTTGACTGAAAAAAATCAGAATACATTCTATAACATTTTATTTATGTAAAATTCTATTTTATAAAAAAATTTTCATTTAACTTTATTTATTATTGTTATTGTTTTAATTTGATCAGGAAGAAAGAGACAGAGAAAATGAGAAAGCAAGATTCTGGGTCTGGGACTCGAACCATGGTTGGCCATGTGGGAATCCATTGCTCTTAACCTCCATGCCATCTACCAGCCCTGTGAAATTCTATATTGACAGAAAGCAGGTCAATGATTGTCTGGGACTAGGAGAAGAGTCTGTCAGTGAGGGATGGAAGAAAGCATTTTAAAATGGCAAGGCGGGGGCGGGGGGGTGGCAGAAGGTGGCCAGATAGATAAGGTGCTAGACTCTCAAATGGCTGACTGCAGTCAGTTCAAGTCACAGACCTGGCAGCTTAAAAATCATGCCAGGTGTGTGTGCATGTGTGACCAAAATCCTGAAAGAAGACTGGAGGGGAAGAGATTGTAGCATGGCCTGCTACTGATGGGTGATTTCTCATTTTCCCTCACTCTATCTCTCTGTATACATGTCCTATGGGAAAACCTAAAAAAAAGAAGAAGAAAAAGAAGAAGAAGAAATCTGGAGAGTGATAAATATAATCATTATATCAATTGTGGTAATGGTTTTGTGAGTGTGTGTCCCAGTCAAAACTTATCAAATGATTTTCTTTAGATACTGCTGTTGTATGTCAATTATATATAAAAATCCATTTCAGAAGGTAATTCCCTGACTCTTTAAGATAAAGTACAAGCTCCTCCTCAAGTCATATAAAAATTTAAAGAACTGATGTTTCTCTGCAATCTCTTCTTTTTCTTCCAGCTCTTTACTCCTCTCTCTGCACCGCAGCTGAGCCATGGGCATTTATGTGAAAGCATGTGACTTTCTGACTCCATCTTTGAACAAGATGATCTGTCTCTCCCAGAGGGTCACCTCTGCTCTCCTTTACTTTGCCAAGAAACCTCCCTAACTGCCTTCAGTCAGGTCAGGTGCCCCTCCTGTCAAGCCCCATATTTTTCCAGAGTATCTTATAGCATAATATTTACCTACATTGTAGCATTGTTTACTGTTCATCTTCTCACTAGACTATGAGATATTTTAGATCAAAAACCACATGTTGTGTTTGTATTCCCCAAAGAATACAATAAGTACTCCATAAACACCTATTTGAAGAATGAATAAATGGGAAAATGAACAACAGAGCCAACAAATGAATCAGAGAACATAATTTGGAAGCATTTTGGAGTTCTAATCACTTCACGCAGGCAGGGTCAATCTTGCATATAATCAAGATACATGGCAACAGATATAAAGTGATTTTTGCAGGCAAATGGAAAAGGTTTGTCTACCACCACACACATTTCTATTAGTTTATTTGCACTCTACTCTTAAATATGCAAAGCAAGGAAAATACAGGCTTGGAGCAGGGAGGATTCATCGAGAATTATAAAAGAGAAAGAGAGTTGTTAGCAGCCAAGGCAACACAAGAGCCCTGATGTCTGCAGGGAACAGTAGGAGGAAGGAAATACTGAGAACTGAGATGAGATGCTCAGACGGAGGTAAAGGGATAATGGGAGGATGCACGTATTGGCTCTAAAGTCAGATGGCTTGGGGTCACCACTAGCTTGACTGTAACCTTGGAAAAGTGACTTAACTATGTAAGTCTCATTTTTCTCACTGGTAAAAGTAGAATAATAATAATAGTGCTACTCAGGAGACTCAAGAACAAAGGAAAATAGTTAAAGGGAAGTACCTGGGTCATTAAAGGCCCTGTAAATAGGTGATGTAATTAGGAAGGGCCTCTGGACCAATCTCCCCTTCTTGGCCTTTTCATGCTTCTGCCAACACTATCAAATGCCTGGAAGGTGTGTGTGTGTGTATATATATAT
>NW_006159448.1:2228666-2286167 GCF_000334495.1 Tupaia belangeri chinensis | reverse complement strand
ATATATATATATATATATATATGCTTTTATATAAAAAGTTAGCAAGCCTCCTGGTTCCCTCTGCATTACTCTTCCTAATCCCAGCTTGATGGCATGAAGTTTTATAAAAAGAAAGCAAGCCTCCTGGTTCCCTCTGCATTACTCTTCCTAATCCCAGCTTGATGGCATGAAGTTTTATTAAAGACTCAGGTCTAAATACTAAAGACTGATGAAGATGTGAAAAATGGGATGATTCTGCCTGAAGAAGTTCCAATTAAAGTTTTAAAACTTACAAAAAACTCATTGTGACTTCTTGTTCTCCACCCTGCTCATCACATGTTTAAACTTCTGGCTGAGAGAGATTTAGGCTGGATCTAACCAAGAACTTCTTGAAAAATGAGGTTGTTAAGAACTAATTGACTGGCAAAAGAAGTTATAACTGCTCTTTCCTGAATGTATCTTGATTTAAGTCACCTAGTACACATCAGGTTACATTAACAAGAACAGTCATTTCTTTCTTTTTTTTTTAAACAGTCTCTGGGAAATAATTTAGATGCTACAACATATCAACTACAAATTGGAGGGTATGATAATTCACAGAATTTCATTCTGTTAAAATCTGGAACCATGGTTTTTATATTCAGGGTTTTTTCTATCTCTTTCTCTTTCTCTCTCTCTCTCCAACATTTCTCAAACTCTAGTCCATAAGATTCCAATCCACCAGAGATATGAAGATTCTTAAAATGCAGATTTAACCCTAAGCTCCCTATGCAGAACCTCTCACATAAATCTGAATATCTGTGTTTGGAATAAAGTGCACAGTAACACAATGTATGAGGATTACTGCTCTAGAAATTGGAGTTACCCAGAAGAAAAAATACTGTATGACAACTTGGACTCCAAGTCCTGTCCTCTGAAGAGGGTGCAGCCCCAAGAGTTGCATCCTCCTCTTCTCAGCCAGTTCAGAGAACAGCCCTGGACCCAGCCTCTGAGACAGCTCAGGTGTTGTGATGTGGGGTAAAATGCCAGCTACCCTGCTGCACAGCTCTGACTATTGCAGCTCCTTTGGTACTACTGACTCTGGCTGGCCAGTGACATGATCAGTTGAAGATGACACTACGCAGTGGTGGCAGGATGAGCCAGGTGGATTTTTACAGTGCCCTCCAGTTCTGTAAATTCTACTGCTAAATTCATACTGCCCTGAAGGAGTAGCTTCTCCCACCTCTTATTTTAAATTACAGTCTATTCGCAGGTACTAGCCTCTATATTTGAACTCTTGCCTCATAGGGCAAATAGAAAGGAAAAATGAAGTATAAATAACATGGCAACCAGGCACATCAGAAAATTTTGAAGTTTTTCTTTCAAATAATTGAAAAACTATCTGCTATGGAGGCAATTTTGTAACTTAAAAACAACAACAAAAAAAGAGTGTATTGGGCCACAGAGTCTCTCTGTTGGCCACCTTGCTCCACCAGGGGGTAGAACTGACAAATGTGTCCAAAGATCACTTCAGAAAGGGACAGCACAGGGCTTTGGTAATGCATCATCTTGTTTGTTCCATGGATGAGTTTTGCATGGTCGAGTGAGAATAAAAGCAAATGTAGTTCATGTGATCAATGATATATTGTGGTGGGGAGACCCCTCCAGGAAGGGACACTTTCCATCTTCATTGTCATTATGCATTTCAGGCATATGTAGAACTAAGGGGTTGCATAGTCTGAACAACCTAGTATAACTGTGTATTCTCAATAATAAAGGGGGAAGCTGCCTTGTCATTTTGCTCTTAAAGACATGAACTACTACTGTTGACCAAGATTTTCCTCAAGGATTAAGTGTAGAGACAAAAAAAAAAAAAAAAAAAAAAAAAGAAAACATTTTAAGTGTTTGTACATCTTTTACCAACTTTCTATACTCACAATCTTTTTTAATCTCCCAAGGAAACCCCAGCACACCTGCATTTCACATAATAGCAGCTCTCACCCAGCAGGTACATTTAAAGAAAAGCATCTGTCAGGACACTAATAACGGTCCAGACAAGGAAGGGAGGAAATGCTGCGAGTACCACAGCAAATACTGTCTCTGGAAAATTTAAACTATGCTAGAGTGTGCCTGCTCTACGTCTGTTTGAGTTCTTGTTTCCTCCACTGGCAATCACTCCTGTCAATCTGTGAATTCTGTACAATGAACGAAAGAGAAAATTGCTTCATTTGTACACAGTCCCAGTTGGATGGTAAACCAACAGCATAGTGATATTACACTCAAGCTTAGATAACTCTTGCTTTAGCTTTGAGCTGAAAAGAAAACAGGTACTCTCCACATGAACATGGCAATATGATACCCTGGAGAAAGAGAAAATAGTGTGTGTGAGCGAGTAAAAGAGAGAGGAAGACAGAGACACAGAGATAAGGAGAGACAGAGGGAGGAAATTTTCTGGGAAAAAAGAAAAAAGAACATAGAGTCTCATTATTTATCTTCCACCATAAGTAAATGTCCTAGTTGCTGACAAAGTTCAAGAGTGTATGTCCAAAGAAACAGGAAAGGTGTAATTGCTATGAGGTTAGAGGCAAAGGAAACACCACAGAAAATTAAGTATGTTGCCATTTTGCCAACATACATATAATATCAATACTAGAACTTCTAATATGCATAGGAGACCACTAACTGCCCAGCAGAGTTAATCCTTCCCCTCTTTCATTGTAGCTGGACAAACTGCTGCTCAAAAGACTACATTTTCCCCAGCCTCCAGGGCAGCTAGAGGTGACCATAGACTAAATTCTTACCAATGTGTTGACCGAAATAACCAGCTCTGCAGAAATAATAATTAAGGTGGTTTATTTCTAAACAGAAATATGAGTGACCAAGCAAATATACTATACCAGGGACAGGACGTAGGAAGAGTCCTGTTATCAAGTGAGCCAAAATGGCCTGTTAATATTTGTGAGCATGGCACACCTCAGGCCTTCTGGAAGGAATTTTGGAAACAGGAAAAAGCAGTTAAACTTCTGTCCTCAAGTGGAACAATGAGGAAAGTGATGAATTTGTTTCCTGGTCTGTTCACTGCTGTGTTTTCCTAATATTCCTCACAAACTGGAATATAGACATACCTATGATCAATTTGGACCTTGCTGATGAGGCAGGATTATATGATGAGGGGAGAACAAACAGATGGAAGCACTCTGTCATTTTGAATGGCTATATGGAGCAAAACTAACCTGAACCAAGAAAATACTTCATTTGTTTATTTATTTATTTATTTATTTTTTTACTTATTTAGTATAAAAACACAGGTCACATTTTATTTTAAAAACTGAAATGTATTTGAGTATAGAAAATGAAGATGGTTTTGCAAATTTATCAAAGGGGTACCTCTGAGGAAATCAGCATATTACACTCTGAGAGATGAAATGTTACAACTTTTACATTAAAATTTTAAAATGAAATGGAATTTTGAAGGGAAATGGTTACCAGGTGATGCAGGGTAGGAGATCAAAGGTGAAGGTCCGCACATACTTAAAACAGAAATCCAAAAGGATGACTGCGTCATGAGCTCTCATTAGTGTTCTAATAGTGCTTCTCTTTCGGTAAACTTGAACGTTTTGGCAGACATTCTAGTCGTTTTTTCTGTAAAAAGATTTTTACGTGACTACTACTGCTGTTCCCATGATCATCTTTCAGCTTGTTTCTGGCATCCATTTCCCCTCCCTGTGCCACATCCTCCAACTCCTCCTCCTCGTGACCAGGATCTCCTCCTCCTCATGACCAGGATCCCAAGTGTACACCTTGTACCTTTTTAATTTTATTTTGCTATAGGATGCAAGCATTTGCTGGAGCGAGAGAGAGAAAGAAAGTGAGAAATAACACCCCCCTCCAGAGGGAAATGGCCACACCACAAATCCTTCTCCTCTATTCTCCTCTCAGGATTTTGGGCACACATGCACACAAACCCAGAATGTTTTTTAAGCTGCTGGGTCTGGGACTTTAACAGCATAGTTGATCATGTGGGATCCAGTGCCTGAACTACCATGCCACCTACTAGTCCAAAAAAAAAAAAAAATTCTATTTATTTCAGAGATTATGTTTTTGGGTCTCTTTGTAACTGTATCTTAGTTTTCACCCTATTATACTTCATAACATTTTGAAATTGAGGTCTCAGCATAGAACTAAAGAGCCCTCAGATGACAGTTGTTTGCTCTATTTACTATAAACTTTCCCAGATTTGTAGAAGTATCCACGTTTAAAGGCAATAATACAATAATAATTTCGTGAGAGTTCACACCAGACAATGTGACAAATTAGCAGAAAGAACATTATACTATCTATTTCCAAAAAAGTAAAAAATCATTCTAAATTTACCAAAAGTGGAATGGTCCTTGACAAATTACAACAATCACACTTGTGCTAATTACAAATGTGTTCGGCCACCAAAACTACAGGTAAAAGCATAGGTGCTATTATGGGTTAATTGTTACCTCCTAAATTCATATAGTGAAATCCTAAGATCCAGTACCTCAGTATATGGCTGGATTTTGAGATGGAGCCATTAAAGAGGTAATAATGGTTAAATGAGGTCATTAGAATGGGCCTGGTCCAATAAGATGGGTCCTTAAAAGAAGAGGAGATTAGGACACAGACAATACAACTATGTAAAGACAAACGAAGAAGATGGCCATTACAAGCTAAAGAAACAGGCACCAAAACTAAAAACAAAACCCCGACAACATCTTGATCTTGGACTTCTATCCTTTAGAACTGTGAGGACATAGATTTATGTTATTTTAGCCACCCAGTTTGTGGCAGTGTATTGTCGCAGCCCTGGCAGACTGCTATAGGGAGTAAATGCCAGGCTCTTTTCTTCTCAGTCAGAACTGAGGAGAGATTCTCACGGTTGGTTCTTTAACAATAAAGAAGAAAGAGAAGGAGAAGAAGGAGAAGAAGAAAAGGAGGAGGAAGAAGAAGATGAAGAAGAAGAAGAGAGGGACCAGCAGTTAGTGTAATGGCTATGTCGCTGAACTCCCATGTAGTCGACCGCAGTTCGCGTCCTGGAACAGGTGGCTTAAAACTCATGCCGGGCGCGTGTGCGTACGTGGCCAAGATCCCGAGAGGAGAACAGAGGAGAAAGGATTGAGGCGTGGCCATCCCCCCAGGGGGTGATTTCTCACTTTCTGTCTCTGTCTCACTCTATGGCGAGCGCATGCGCCCTATAGCAAAAACCTCTCCAAAAAAAAAGATAAGAGAAAGAAGAAAGGAAGAGATCAGAATCAAAGGAGAGAGAGGGATCAGGATGAGGAAGACAAGAAATAGAGAGAAAAGGAGAAGGAAGGGAGAGAGAAATGGAAAAAAGAAAGAGAGAGGGAAGGAGGGAGGAATCTGGTTAGTCCTATATAACTTCCATTCATTTAATTTCAGGGGATTTTACAAGAGAAGACTTGCTCATGTTTTGACTTGTATCTAAACTTTCAATGATGATTCTACCTTACTCCCCAAAATTCATTTGTATTCCCCCCAAAATACTTTTGAATTCATGCCTTATACCTTATCCAGAAGTGTACTCTAGAGGGCCAGGCCTACAGTGGTAAAACACAATGCTCTGTGAATCATAATCACATGGGAAGGTTGCCAGTATGAGTCGGGAGACCTTCCTGAGTACACCATGCCATGCATGTGTTGCCCATGATGTGGGGGTAGTTGAGACTGAGGGTGGATTGTGACATCAGAATCCTGACAGCAGTGCTCTCTCTCTCTCTCTTTCACTCACTCATGGAATAAATAAATAAACGTTCTAAATCTGGAAAGCAGAGCCCTGTGTTTTGTTTGTTTGTTTATTTGTTCATTTGTTTTAAAAATGAATTCAAGATAAAGACTGAAATGTGAAAGATAGAAAGCTAATAAAATAAAATGGAGAAAGTCATCTTTGCAGCCTGAATGGATAAAGACTTTTTGAACATTAAGTTAAGTCCTCAAATCACAATGTCAAAATTGAATGGATTTAACATCATCCAAATGAAGGATTGTAGTTCGACAAATAACACCCTAGGAAAAAGTCAGCAGGCTTTAAAACCAAAGAGATTAATATCTAGAATATACTCCCACAAAAAAAAAAAAGAAAAAGAAACAAAACAAAATGCCTACAAATCAGCAGTAATGCAATAATGGAAAAATGAGAAAAGGACATGAAACGGTAAAGTCCACCTACCTATCAAGTACATGAAGAAAAGCTAAACACCATTATCAACAAAATAACTGAAAGTTTAAACATCAGGTTCTTCTTCATCCATTAGAATTACAAACACGAAATAGTATGAAGTGTTGGAGAGGAGATGGGATCGAGAGAAACCATTTGGTATTATTGAAGGGACTATAAACTAGTCCAGTGGTTCTGGAAAGCAATCTAAAGATACTCAGGAAAATAAGTAGAAAGACGAGGTATACTTCAGCAATTGACTTCTGGGAATATCTCAAGGACACTAACCCCCAGAATCATCAGAGGACATGCACTTTGTTATTTCTGGCTGTATCATCTGTAGTAGAGAAGTTAGAAACAATAGCCATTGTTAGGGGAAATGATTAAATAAGAGGCACGCTATGAAAATAATATACAATTATTTAAATAGCAAACTGTACCTAGAGTAACACAAACAGATATAAGCAGTTTGTTGAATATTGAGAGCCTCATTGCACTATAAAAATATATACTTAAAATATATACTTAATGCTGAACATGATGTAATTCCAAAGTGCTTTTAAAATAAATATATTGTGGGGACCAGCAGTTAGCATAATGGCTATGTCGCTGGAAACGCATGTAGTCGACCGTGGTTCAAGTCCTGGACCTGGAGGCTTAAACTCACACTGGACGCATGTGCATGAGTGCCCAAGATCCCAAGAGGAGAATAGAGGAGAAGGGATTGCGGTGTGACCATCCCCCCGGGGGGTGATTTCTTGCTTTCTATCTATCTCTCTGTCTTTCAGGCAAGCGCATGCATCCTATAGCGAAAACCTCTCCAAAAAATAAATAAATAAATAAATACGTAAATTGTGGTAATTACATTCTGAAGAAGAGGACTGGGTGGGAAATAGAGATTAAGGGGGGAAGCAGAATGAGCTCTTGCATGTACTGATGAAGCTGTACTAAGAACCAAGGAGTATATTCATTTAGCTCAATTCTGTACTGAGATTTAAACATACACACACATACTCACAACTTTCCTAAACTCCTGAATTCCTTTTAAACCATTATTCTAATAAGTCATATCTGCAATGAGGATGCTGGAGTAACCATATAGACTTATTACATATTTTTGGTTACACTACCTCAGTGGTTCACAACAAGGGGCAATTTTGCCCCACCTCCAACTCCTAGGAAACATTTGGAAATGCCTGGAAGCTTTTTTTATTGAGGAGGGAGGGGTGATGGCTGGTAGGGGTGTCTGAGGCAGGGGTCAGAGGTGGCTGGGCAGGGAGGGGAGTGCTGATGGCATTGGGTGGGTAGGAGCCAGGGATGTTGCTAACCATACTATAGGGAACAGGGCAGTTCCCACAACAAGGAAGCAATCACCTCAAAATGCTAGTAACACTGGGAACCAGCAGTTAGTGTAATGGCTGTGTCGCTGGATTCCCACGTAGTTGAGCACGGTTCAAGTCCCAGACCCGGTGGCTTGGAACTCACGCCAGTCATGTGTACGTGCGTGCCCAGGATCCTGAGAGGAGAATGGAGGAGAAGGGATTGCAGCGTGACCATCCCCCCTGGGGGGTGATTTCTCGATTTCTGTCTCTGTGACTCTCTCTGTCTGTCTGGTGAGTGCACACGCCCTATAGCAAAAACTTCTCAAAAAAAAAAAAAAAAAGCTAGTAACACTGAGGTGGAGAACCTTCTACTATCTCCCTACATTACCCATGCAGGGCTTCTTTGATCTTTGGCAGGCTGCCCTTCAGAGCGACCAAGATGCTCTTTCCTTCCTGGTGGCCCTACTTCCTTGTCTCCTCCCACCTTCCTCTTCCAGTCTTGTTTGACTTCTGTTCATGTAATATTTTCTTGAGGTGTTAAGAAGAGGCCTTGCTCCCTGGATAATTCATTAATTTACTTACAATATCATAATGTTTTTAATTGCTGAGCTAGACATGAGTGGGATAAACTGATAGTAGGCCTTTAATAATTAAAGGGAAAAAAATGATAAACTGACTTTTACTTCTTTTCCTTTACTCTCATACAAGTTGCTCCTCCAAACATAAATTTTTTTAAATATGAAAGATTTCCAACTTAAGATTCACTAAGAGCCTCTATTAAATCTTCATAAATTTGATGAGAGAAGAAAAGCAGTGATAGCTTCCTGGGAGTACAACAGTTTAAAAAGAACAAACTTGTGTGGGGAAGTGGGGAGAGGACCAGGAAAATCCAAGTAGAGTTTGGGATGGAATCCGCAAAGGGACAAACTTAACCAAGTTGGACCGGTCGGGTATGGGGACTGAACTTCAGCAACTTGAACCCTCAACTGGAGCAAGAGAGAAGGAAGAGAGTGACTGACTTCTTAAGGAACTGCAACCTTCTCTGGAACTCAATGGGTCTAGTGAGTCCCAGGTGGGATTTAAGTCCCAAGAATGGAAATTTTTCCGTTGATGGTGACTGTTTTGAATGTTGTGGGTCTCCTATTCCAGTATTACAATTCAATATAAGCTAAAGAGCAGATTAACGCTCTGAACAGCCATGGTTTGGGTTTTTTGTGTATTTTCCCTGAAGTTTTATCAATTGTGATTTGACACTTTATCCCACGGGCTCTCCTGTTGCCTCTTGAGTGCCTTTGAGAATAAATAATCTCCAAAGAACAGTTATCCCTCTCCCAGATATCCTGTGTTTTGTTGTTGATGTGGTGCTGGTGTGTTTGTTTTGTTTCTCTTCTGTTATTAAAGATTGAAACAAAAGCTTAGAAGATCTCTGGAGAGACGTTTTCTTTATTCTGAGTAGTAGGAAGTTGAATATGTTCAAGTTTCAAAATGGCCTTCTTCTCCAGATAAAAAATGTCTAATTCTTATGAATCATCAGGACTTGAATTTGTGTTTTTAGAAAATAAGGAAAGCTGGGGCAAGCAGGAGACATAGAGGTTGAGGCGCTGGACTCCCATATGGCAGACCACTGTTCGAGTCATGGACCTGGCAGCTTGCTTTCTCACTTTCTGTCTGTGTGTCTCTCTGGTCAAATTGGGGGAGGGGGGAGTAACATTAAATAAAATATTTTTTAATTAAAAAAATGAAAATATGGAAAGCTTAAAAAAGGTAGAAAATGCTCGCAGAAAATCGTCCTGCCAACCACGAACTGAATTACCCTAAAGTGTGTAGTACAATCATTAGTTACACCCCTGTCTCTTTAACAAACTGGAAAGTGGCGGAGGAGGGGCGTGCCGCCGGAGCGACGAAGGCTCTGATTGGTCCTTCTGGCAGGAAGTGGGCGGTGAATGCGCCTTTCTGTTTTTGTCCGAGGCGGCAGGGTGAGAGGCTAGGGCCGCGGAGGGCTTCGGGACGGGACGCGGGAGCCGCCTCTTCTTCAAATAGCGGGCGTGGGGACGTGGGGACGTGGGGGTGCAGAAGAGATCCTCCTCCACCGGGTGGGTCGGGGCCCTGGCAGCGTTTTTGCGAAGGTGTCCAGCCCTAGTGGCTGGGCCGCAGTGGGCCCGGGGTCCGCTCAGACCGCTGAGACCACTCGGTGACCCGGGAGCTGGAGGAGAGGTGTCATCTGCGCGCCGGCCACCGCCCTCGCAGCTCCTCCGAGGCTCCTATCTCAACCTGGGTTCTCTTTTTCCCTTGTTCTGCAGGCCTGTTTCCGGCGTCATGGCTCAAAGGGCCTTTCCGAATCCTTATGCCGATTATAACAAATCCCTGGCCGAGGGCTACTTTGATTCTGCCGGGAGGGTGAGTTTGGCATAAATCTACCTGCATCCCTAACCCCCAGTGTTCCAAAAGAAGCTTCCGTTCTGCTTGAGAGGGATGAATATCCCCTTTTCAAATGAGTGATTTGAGAAGAAATAGATGAAGTATTTCTAAAACAAAAAAAATTACATATCAACATACACAACCTGAGCTCCAGCATGTTGACGAACTATGAAGTAAGGAGTTATTGTTAAAACTGTTCATTCATCATTTTAAAACTTTCCATCGTTGATAGTATCAATGATAAAAATGAGTGTAGATGAAGCTTACCATATAGTTCAGCATTTCCGATCTGTTTTGTTTTGCTTCTTTGAATTAGGTGAAGAACCTTAATGGTATTGATGTGTACCATGTTATCATTTTGATTGCACACAAGTATGGACCAGGGTGATAATGAGAGTAAACTGGGATGTGTGGTAAGGGTGTCTTTAAACTGATGGAGCTGAGGGAAATTGGAAAGCTAGGCCTGAAGTGCTTTGTACCATTGCCACTCTTCAGAACATCCCCATGGCTTAAAAAAGAAAACTCTAGAAAATTTAACTGAATCGTATTCATAAGCCATTCCATCTGGATGTGAGTGATACACCCAGGCCTATGTTTTCTCACACTCTTTGTTAGAACATAATTGTTAAGAGGGGGTATAGTTCTTTTTAAAGAACAGCTACTTTGATAAAGCTTAATAGTGATCTAGGTTGGAGGGCTGCACACTTTTTAAAAAAAATTAAGCAGTTTATTTCTTCAAAACTCGGATCAGCCACACAGAAAATATTTCACGTGAGATATAAATGCTTTACACATAGAAAGTTAAGTTAACTTGATTCCTCTCTTAAAACATTTGTCATTATTGGTTAATTTGCATCAGTAATGCAGGTAGGAGGGATGAGAGAGGTGGAAAGTGTAAGGTGTAAGGCTACCAAAGTGTATATGGAGTTAGGGTCGAACTGATGATTTTAAGGCCAATAGAGAGCTGCTCAGACAAAGATTTTTTAATTACCTAGAGATCCGATGGCTTCCCTTGGGCCATCTAGGTCTGTGTTCTGCCTAGCTCTGCAGATCCTGTACTCAATTTATGTCTAGTCTTGTTGGAGGACGACATGCTGCTTCATGCCAGCTTGACAAAGAGAACACTTGAAGTTGTTTCCTGATGACAAAAGCCTTTAGTAAAATGTAGCTCACTAAAGTGCTTAGAAATGACATCCTTTTTGTAGATTTCACTCTTTATTTCAGAGGGGAATAAAAAGACGAGTTCATAGTAATTTATTGCCTAATGGAATTTTCGAACAGATTGTAGAAAGAAGCTAGCATAACAGCTCTAAAATTATGTAATATTAAATGTAAACGATCAGACCTTGGAGATCTTTCTTAATTTAACAGAAAGATTTTAGTAAGGAACTTGTTTTCTGGCATCTGTCAGAAAAAAAAAGGATTTTGAGAGACTCTTCCCATTATTGCTAGGGTTTGAATGATGTGGTTGTCTGCCACAACCAATCAATATTCTCAGACAGGTCACCTTTATTAAATGCAGTATGTGCCAAATAGAAAGTAACTTCCATTCCTGAGGCTGCGGCATTCTCATTATTCCTGGCCTCTTGAAGTAAGGCCAAGCAAGATGATAAATTATACATGATCTATGTACAGAAGATGGCAGGTTCTCGGGTAGATGCACTCTTCGATTTAGCAGAGATTTATAGACCATGTTTATTAATATTGAAGTATGTTTTAACTTACTAAATGTATTTTCAAGTCTTGTTGAAATCTTAACCTCTTGGCAGAAATTGTTAAATGAAAGTGTGTCTCAAACAACATGGTTCCTTCATCTCATTGTGAAAGGAGTCAGTGGTGCTTACTAATAATAATACAGATGTGGGACCAGCAGGTGGCACAGTGGTTAAGGCACCAGACTTGACTCTCATGTGGCTGATTGCAATTGGAGTTCCAGACCCAATGACTTGAAAATCACTCTGAGCACTTATGCATGTGTGTCCAAAATCCCAAGAGGAGAATGGAGAAGAAGGGATTGAAGCGTGGCCATTCCCCATTGGGGGATGATTTTTCACTTTCTTTCTCTATCTCTCTGTCTCTCTCTCTCTCTCTCTTTCTCTCTCTCTCTCTCTCTCTGAGGAGTGCACACACCAATCGGCATAAACCTAAAAAAAATAAAATAATATTGTCAGAAAAGTTATGACATATTTTTTCTGGTTTTCTATGCAAAAATCCATCATGACTTTTCCACCAACATAATAATAATAATAATACAGATATGGTTGAGAGTCTTGATTTGTCCTATCAGAGTTGCTCATTCAAAATGCATCTTAGTATTCATTTTAATCATTGCTGTTATCTTATACTGCTTTATTAGTTTCTTTAGTGTTAAGATGTTTAAGATAACTCTTTTAGAAATAAAGTTCTGATGCTAATATGTAGTGTTAGATTTGTGACTTTAGTTCTTACATGGGGAAATAAAATGCAATGTTCCCTCACATTATTTATGAAATATTACCGCTTTGTGAAATAAAGTCTGGGAATCATAGCAGGATCCTAAACTTACTGAAGGATACATTAAAATGACCTTATAGGACACTTAATGATTCAGTGTTTGTAAAACTTAAAAAACCTTTCCAAACTGCCTTTAGGAAGAAGAACATAATGATGGTGTGGACCTCACAGTTTGCCCCGCATCTGTTGGCCCCATATGAATGTTACTAACCCCAGAGCCCTAGCCTTAGTGTGCTGTCAATCAACATCCATATTCTTGTCAGAGACCCTCGAGCTGCTAAAGAATAGTAAAAATGCCATCATTTACATCCCTGAGTGAGAAAGACCCATGATACACAGTCTCATTTATTTCTCAAAGTACCTTTTGAAGCTGGTGGGACAGTTCTTATCCTGACTTTATGGAGGCAATTGAAGCATAAAGAAATTACGAGTTGAGCAAGATCGGTCAGAGGAGAGTGGGTAAGGAGGTAGCCAGGCTCATTCATTGAGCAACGTTTGCACAGCCCCTATCCTACCAGGCACTGAGCCGGGCATAGATTTATTATTTTAAATAATTATTTATTTAATTTTATTTATTCATTCACTTATTTTAACTTGCCCAGAGAAGGATGAACACACAGAGAGAAGGAAAGTGAGAAAGCAAGCCTCTAGGTCCAGACTTGCACTGTGGTCAGCTGTGTGGCAATGTCCAGGTCCTTAACCACTGGCACCGCTGGGCATAGATTTTTAATGCAAGGTTTGATGTTTTCTCTCATTTTGTTTGAGACTTTGATATACATGAATATGTTTTGCTTTTATTATGCTATTTCAGTTTTTTAAAAAAGTTTAGGGGTCAGTGAGTGGTATGGTGCTTAAGAAGCTGGATTACCACCTGGCCGACTCCGTGGTTCAAGTCCCAAACCTGGCAGCTTGAAAAAATCACACGAGGCATGTGTGCGTATGTCCAAAATCCCAGGAGAAGAATGGAGAAGAGATTGCGCGTGGTCATCTTCCCAGGGGGTGATTTCTTTCTTTTCCTCTGTGTGTCTGTATCTCTCCAGTAGGTGCTTGCTTTTGCTATGGCAAAAGCCTAAGGAGAAAAAAAAAAAAAAAATAAGATTATCCCTTTTAAATAACAAATGCTTTATTTTTTGGAGAAGTGTTTGCTATAGGGCACTTGTGCTGGCCAGAAACAGAGAGAGACAGAAAGTGAGAAATCACTCCCCAGGGGGGATGGCCACGTGCAATCCCCTCTCCTCCATTCTCCTCTCAGGATCTTGGGCACGCATGCATACGCACCCAGTGTGAATTTAAGCCACCGGGTCTAGGACTCAAACCACAGTTGACTACATGGGAGTCCCGTGACATAGCCATTACACCAATTACTGGTGCCAATAACAAATTCTTAAATAACAAAAACAATTAGCATGTTTCTGTAAAGGAAACTTTAGTATTCAAACTGCTGCTTGAATACTAAAAATCCATTGGTGACCCAGCCTCTGTCTACACAGTCCTTAGCATCTGAGCTGCAGAGGTGGAATCCACATAGCCAGCCATGGATTTAGAACCCCAGCCCCATGGACCTGGAATAGCCAGGTGGATGCAAGCAAAGGTCATAGTGAGCTAGAGGGCTAGGAAAGGGGCTTATGGTGTGACAGACTTTGTTGAGGACACCCTCTCCTCTTGCATTTGTGCATATGCTCTCATGAATAAAAAATATATATATATATATTTAAACCAGTGGCTTTAAAACAGCAAATATCTTCTGATGTGTGCTAATCTAAAGATTACTTTTTATTATAATAAAAAATATTGGTTTAAGTAATAGATATTAAATTAGGTGGAATATTACTTTAAGCCAGGTTATCAGTGCAGTCTAATACAGCAATATTTCTCACCTTGATAGAACAATTTAGTAGTACCTATACATTTTGGTAATAGGCTGTTGTTTAAGAATAGATAATACATTCACCAGTTCTCTCAGCAGAAAAATGTGCCCTAAGTAGAAATGAAATAAACCCTCCTGTTTTGGATAGCATATTGTCTGGGATATTAATATGATGGCCTATGTTTTTTGATATTTTTGTTTCCTTAACATCTACAGCTGACTCCTGAGTTCTCCCAGCGCTTGACCAATAAGATTCGAGAGCTTCTTCAGCAAATGGAGCGAGGCCTGAAGTCAGCAGATCCTCGGGATGGCACTGGTTACACTGGCTGGGCAGGTATGAAGTGCTGGCATAAGTGTTGTACCTTAGAGCCGAGCTTTCCCTTTTCAGAGCTGTCTGATAGAATGGCGCACCCATAATACCTCCTGCATCTGCCTATGAGTAATTGCTTCCAGGATGGTGCTGTGCTCTTAATGCAGGCATGGTACCTTCTGGATTATAATAGTCTCCTAAATTTAGGAAATGGTAAGTATATTCCTCTAAGTCAGTTCTGATATTTAGATGGCTGCTAAACTTGTAGGAAAAAAAAAATCATTTTTAGTATTACAAAGTTAGTTACTTTGAAGATGGAAGTTCAAGGTGCAAAAAATATAGAGGTAAGGGGGAATTATCCTGAGGAAATAAAACATGTTCAAGAGTGTTATTTTTCACATAGCCCATAAATGGGATCTGTGCAGGAATACAGGTAAAGTATTTATTCCATTTACTAAGTCTTGCATATGGGTCATTGCTTCCTGGTTTACGTCTACTATAAAGCTAATCTCAATCACTGAGAGGTTGGAGAAGGTTGGGAAAGAAATATGTTCTGACTCATACACTGTTGTTTAACAACAGAATACCTGAAACTGGGTAATACATAGGAGTAGAAGTTTATTCAGCTCATGATTCGGAGATCTAAGGTCCAGGAGCTGCATCTGGTGATGGCCTTCTAGCAGGTGGGAACTCTACGGAGTCCTGAGGTAGCTCAGAACATCACGTGGCAGCTAGAGGGCAAAACCTTGCATGTCTGTGTTGGTGTCTGTGTTTTATAAACCCCTAAATCTTCTCCCAAAGTCTTCACCTTTCAACACCTTGGTTTAAGTTTCCACCATCTTAAATCTGATCACCGTCAGATCTCAGCACACTGGGACACATTCAAACCACAGCAAACAAGTATATTGGTGTCAGAAAGGGGAGAAACTAAAGAAGGAAAGTTGAACGACTACAGTTAGTTTGCCCAGTATAGAGAGACAGATAAATAGCTTTATACAGTCCCTCCTCCACTCTCCTCCTAAAATTTCCAGCACGCATGCACGTGTCCAGCGTATTTTTCAAGCCACTGGGTCTGGAACTTAAAACAGCGGAGTTGATCATGGAGATCCAGCACCTCAACCACCTCACCATCTGCTGGCCCCCTAAGGTCCATACTTTTTTAAGTAAGAATAAATTAGATAATGTTAGGCCATCTCTCATATAATTTAGTTGTGTGATTTTGATAGATTGTAGAAGCTTAACACAAGAAATGTTAATATGAGAATAAAATGAAAGTGCTTTTGCTTTAAGAAGCAAGTTGTAACAACTGTCATTTATTGAGTATCTACTGTGTTGCAGGTATAGTGTAACTGGTAATCTTATTAGTGAACATCAATTTTTTTTTTGTATTTAAAGTTACCAGGATTTGACAAAACAGGACAAATACCATGCACCATTGTCTTTGGCTTTCCTCTTTCCTCCCAGACTTATATAGATCTTTTTAAAATATACTTGAGTTGGGGCCAGCAGGTGGCATGGTGGTTAAGGGTGCTGGATTCCCAAATGGTTGATCACAGTTGGAGTCCCAGACCTAAAGCTTTCTCACTTTCTCTCTTTCTTTCACTCTCTCTGTCCCTCTCTGGTCAAATTAAAATAAATAAATAAAGTTAAATTTTTTTTAAACTTTAAAAAAATATATATTTGAGGTTCTGTTGTATTGTTATTTCTGGCAACAATACAGGCTGAGACAGATTGCTAGACTTAATTCTAGGACAAATTACAGAAAGACTTAAACCTGTAAATTACTCATTCAGATGACTTTATATATTATTACTTATTCCTTCTAGTATTTACTTTAGGGAGAAAAGAAGTAGGAATTGATTTCAGGTTTGAATTACTAGTTTGATGATGTGAGGAAAAGCCATCAGTCAGTGTCCTGTATGTTTAGGACCAAGTGAGAAACTAGAAGTTAAATGTTCTTTGGAAATAGAAAAGAAATTCCCTCTAAAGTAAAACACAAGTTTTCTCGTTTAAATTTTTTGGCCGTATGGGGTTATCAAGATCATCTCTGCCTACCAACATCATTCAGAGTTTTATCCTGAAGGATTTATGATGCTCATTGCTGGCTCCTGAAAGCAGCTTGTATGGCAAGAGTCTGAGGCAGACTAGCATGCTAAGCAGTTCAGGATATCTTCAGTTGCTGATTATTTTAGGACATTACGTAAAGTCTTCTAAATAAATGTGCTAATGGCTTTCAAGGCAAAGTTCCTAATGTGTCCTAATCGAACATTGTTAAAAAGTCATTATTCTCACATAATAGACCATCTCCTAAAGTGTTTTGGTAAGTAAAATGCTACCTTGTGTCTGTGTTCAGACAGTCTGAATTCCTTAAAGCTCTGAGTTGTATAAGAAACTACAGCTTTTCCACCACAGAAAATTATGTTAACACTTTATCCTATTATGTTATAGCTTATTAAGTATCATTTTTATAACTGCAGTTTTGCCAACACAAATGCATTTACAAACAACTCAACAATTTAGATACTTGTGTGCCAAAGCAATGTTTATATAATTATGTATACATTTGCAACATGCTACCTTTCAAAAATGATACCATGCTATCTTTCAAAAATGATACTTTCAGGGGACCAGCAGTTAGCGTAATGGCTATGTCCCTGGACTCCCATGTAGTCGACTGTGGTTTGAGTCCCAGACCTGGTGGCTTAAACTCATGCCAGGCACATGTGTGTGCGTGCCCAAGATCTGGAGAAATTGGAGGAGAAGGGATTGCAGCGTGGCCATCCCCCTGGGGGGTGATTTCTTGCTTTCTGTCTGTCTGGTGAGCGCACACTCCCTATAGCAAAAACCTCTCAAAAAAAAAAAAAAAAAGATACTTTCAGGAAACAAGAAATACATTTTTTTAATTGTGTTCAGTATGAAATTTAAAGCCATATTTTTAAAAATTTACTGTTTTTGTTGCTAATTTGTCTAAAATTACACTACTTTGGGAAACATTTAATTGTATAAAACCCTTAGCACTTTCTTCAACATTGATATTTATTGAGCATTTGTTGGCATGTACCATGAAAACATACAAATTATCATTATATTATTCACTACATAGTTTATATGAGAAAATGTGTAATTATTACAGTTAGCTAGAACTTTATCATCTTATTTCATATTAATTCATTCCCCAGTTAGAAGTATGATTTGATAGTTGATACTGGTTCAGGTAGGATTAGGATTTGAAATAGGATTAGATTCAGCTGCTTATACCCAGAAAGAGAAAAAACAAAATTTAAATAAGACAGTTTAAGTAAAATAGTTTATTTTTCTGTCATGGAAAATGATGCCAGAGGGAGGCAGTCCCTACTATATTAGCCATGGACTGATATTACAGAATTATAATAGGAACCTAATTTCTTTCTTTCTGTTCCGTCATTCCTCAGCCACTAGCTTCTGCCTCTTGGTCAATATGATTGCAGACTAGCCATTTCATTACCTTTGCAGACTGCTGGAAGTAAAAAGAAGCGAACAATAATTTCCATTCCTTACAAAGACTTCCTTGAAGTCCTTCTCAGCATTTCAATTTGGCTTACTTTTCATTGGCTGGAACATAGTCACGTGGTCACTGCTGTTATTGTGAAAGGGTGGTAAGTGTAGTCAGCCAGCTGGGGGTTTCGTTACTAAAGGAAGGAGAATGGGTTTGGGGATAAGATATAGTAGTCTCTGCTATGAAACTCTCTCTTAAGAACAATGATCCTTTTCTTTTGGCACAAGGTATTTGGAGAGTGAGCCTCAGTTTTTCCATTTGCAAAAGGTTCTTTAAATTCTCTTCACTTTGGGGGGTGGGGGCCTATGTGGATAAATTTGCCAATGGCTACAAAACATTTTGAAATTTGCCAAGCAAGATTTTGCATGCTGTTGGTTTTCAGGAAAACTCATTTAGATTTTAATTCAAAACACCTTTATTCTTTCTTTATTTATTCTAAAACTAAATGTAGCTTAAATTTAGAAGAGATTGCAACTACCTCTCAACTCAATACTCTGAAACATTGCTATTTTCTTAGTTTAAATAGACAATACTCTTCCTCCCCTTTCTCTGTCGTCTCAAACTCTTGCTTGCCATTGTAGGATTATAGAGTGCTTAAAATTTGCTTATATCGTGCATGAGTCCAAACTAAATCCCATAGTCATATGTTTATGTTTCTACTTCCTGACTCTAAAGGAAGCTCAAAGCTAGACTGTTTAACGTCATAATTCATATTATGTCTCGATTTGTCATAGTTGCTCAGTTGATCTTGACAGTGAAAGAATTCTAGTGGAGAGAGGAAGCACCCACATGTGTTTAACATTACATATGTATTTACTACTGAAAAATGGCACTCCTGTGTTTTTTCCCCTTTCTATCTTTTCAGAGGCTAAAGGTGACAGGGTACTTAGATTTCTACGAAAGCGTCTGTGTGTCATATATCTGGGGAATGATTACTTCACTTAGTTTGACTACTATTTTATATTGTTGTGTTTCATTCTTTGGTTGTAGTATGGTTGATAGTTAAGGCTGCTTTCATATAAGATTGCGATTAGGAATGAGATTATTTCAAATAATTTCATATGTTCAAAATGCTCTGTTAGTGATATGTACAAGTTTAAACACAAATTTGAAAGAAGCAAATAATTTCAGAAAGCACATTCGCTTAACATGTTTACAACTGAAATTATCTTGGCTTTTATTTTAAGATGGAAGCGAAGGATATGGCACAGTGACGAGGGTGTATATGATAGGAGCTTTTAGTAGAATTCAAACATCATTTCCACTGAGGCCTACGTACTTAGGCAGATGGGTTGTTATAGTGTAGTCCTACCAGGTATATCCTGGACTTTTACCTTTTTTTCTTTTTTATTCACAGCAGAGAGGGATTAGCACTGATCCTAGGAAAGAAAGGCGAGCCTTTAAAACCTCACAGCTGTCCCACATTGCCAAGCAAGGCATTTAACTATACTGGATGAATTTTGGTTTCTAAGGATATAAGGATCCTCTGTGCATTTTCATAACTATTTGACTATTGAAGAACAAAGAGTAAAGTTAATACACAATTTCTGTTAATAAAATGTCTCAGTGATTAACATTTTAATGACAAGAGTGAAAGTATGTGTGTATGTATGCCAGGCACTATTCTAAGTGCTTTCCATTCGTTCATTAATCTAAACCTTAAAACAAGTCCACGACATAGGTACTATTCATATCCCATTTTACAGATGAGAGAAATAAATCAAGCAAAGCTGAGTACCTTGTTCAAGGTTACGCAACTAGTAAGTGACAAAGTCTAGGTTTGTCCCCTGTAAGCTTAGCTCGAGTCCCACTCTTTTTTTTTTGTTGGAGAAGTGTTGTTTTTTTGTTTGTTTTTTGTTTTTGTTTTTTTGTTTGTTTTAGCTATAGGGCACGTGCACTCACCAGAAAGACAGAGAGAGAGAGACAGACAAACAGCGAGAAATCACCCTCCCTGGGGGATGGCCACGCCACAGTCCCTTCTCCATTCTCTCCTGATCTTGGGCACGCACACACACATGCTTAGCGTGAGTTTAAGCCACTGGGTCCAGGACTCGAATCGCGGTCGACTATATGGGAGTTCAGAGACATAGCCATGACGCCAACTGCTGGTCCCTCGAGTCTCACTCTTTACCCTCTTAGCATGTGCGTGCATGCGTGTGTTTACTCTTGGCTTCTACATCTGGGTTTTTTAGTGTACATTTTATAAATGATTATTTTTTAAGATTTATCTATTTATTTATTATCATTATTTTTCAATTTAACCAGAGAGAGAAAGTGAGAAAGCAAGCTGCCAAGACTGGAACTCAAATCACAGTTGGCCATGTGAGAGTCCAGCTCCTTTAGTCACCACTCCACCTGCCAGCCCTTCAGTGAAGATTTACTCATAAGATGGAGTAGTCTGAGAAATGACAACATGATACTCCATGATACAAACTTTGTTGAAGTGGCTAGCATCTAATCAGATTCAGATGTTCTATTTAAAAAAAAAAAATCAAGGGACCAGCAGTTGGTGTAATGGCTATGTTGCTAGACTCCCATGTAGTTGACCAAGGTTTGAGTCCCAGATCCAGCGGGTTAAACTCACGCCGGGTGTGTGTGCGTGTGTGTCCCCAAGATCCTGAGAGGAGAACGGAGGAGAGGGGATTGCGGCGTGGCCATCCACCCGGGGGTGATTTCTTGCTTTCTCTCTCTCTCTCTGTCTTTCTGGCAAGCACATGTGCCCTATAGCAAAAACGTCTCAAAAAAAAAAAAAAAAAAAAAAAAAAAAAACCGGAGCAGGAGGTGGGGACCAGCAGATGGCATAATGGTTATGTCACTGGACTCCTACATAGTCGACCACTGTTCAAATCACAGACCTGGCGGCTTAAAACTCACACCAGGTGCATATACTCACATGCCCAAGATCCCAAGAGGAGAATGGAAGAGAAGGGATTGTGGCGTGGCCATATCCTCTGGGGGGTGATTTCTTACTTTCTGTTGCTCTTTCTCTCTCTCCAGTGAGCACATGCACCCTATAGCAGAAATCTCTTTAAAAAAAAAAAATGCCCTGATAATTCATGAGAGGAATTTGGAAAGAAAGACGAAAATGAGAATGAGGCTTCTTAGACAGGCAAGAGGAATTATTATTTAAAAATCAATGGAGGGGCTGGCTCCGTGGCAAAGCTTCTCAAAGAAGTGGAATACCACATGGTGACCATGGTTTGGATTCTCAGAACAGTGAGTCTGAGACATGCTGGATGTCTGAGACAGGCTGATGACCTGGAGGAAGGGGATTGAAGTGTGACCAGACCTGTAGATGGTGTTCCTCTCCCCCTTCCCCTCTCATATGTTTATTCACCCACTGTACCATGAATAAAGGAAAAAAAATTCTATGGGGAAAAATATGACTTAGGGTCAGAAATAAACTCCGGAAAAGTTTATAGGCATTTGTACCTAGACAAATGAAATCCCCAGCTTTTTTCTAAAGAAGGTGTTTTTCCCTCTTCCTAATCCTGTATTAATAAAAATTAATTGGACCAAGACAGAAGCTTTTCCTTATAATTGATTGTATTTGAAAAGACTTGTTGAGCACCTTTTCAAGTAAATTATCATCCATAGTATGAAATCAATCAGTAGCTCTTTTAGCTGTTCATATGAGATATTTTAAATTAACAACCTCAATTCTTTTCACCAGAATCTTCCTGTTCAAAATTTTGTACATGAAGCATCATGCATCATGATATTGATGTAAGACACATGCCAGCAGTAAGCATTGAGTTGTTGTTCCTTTTCTTCTTTAATCTTTTCCCAGCAGATTTACAGGAGTTTTGTTTGTTTGTTTGTTTTTGTTTTATTGTTTGTTTGTTTTTGAGAGAGGTTTTTGCTATAGGGCACATGTGCTTGCCAGAGAGACACAGACAGAAAGCAAGAAAGCCCCCCCCCCCGGGGGGGATGGCCATGCCTCAGTTCCTTTTCCTCTCGGGATCTTGGGCATGCACACACACGTGCCCAGCATGAGTTTAAGCCGCTGGGTCTGGGACTCCAACCACGGTCAACTACATGGGAATTCAGTGACACAGCCATTATGCTAACTGCTGATCCCCAGGAGTTCTTTATAGGATATATTCATAGCCTGGGTAGAAAAGGAACCATTCTGGTTATTTTGGTACCCTGTCAGGAACTGTATATATGACTTTGTATGTAACAGCAGACAGTGCAGAAAAATAGCAGGTATGAAGGCCCCTCAAGATCAAGCCAGTGATGAGCTATCAGGTGGTTCTCAGGTGGTCCAGAGATATGTGGGAACTCACCACAGAACATACTGCTACCCACCACTGGACTCATCTGGGTTTGTTCAAGGTAGACTGGAAAATGGAAATCACAAAACACTGGTGAGGAATTGTTATTTTAAAGGATTGAATGAGCACATGAAGTATTCTTGTGTTAAAAAATAAGCATTTGGTAGAAAAGATTGCTTCCCTTGCTGATAATATAGTAGAAAAGTTAAGTAAACCCTAGGGATGACTGATCTCACTAGTGCCTTCAGAGAGAAAGAGGAAAATGCTAGTCTTCATTTAATTTCCGTTTCCCTACTCTTAGCCATGATGTTTCTTAAGGGAAATGATTATCAGCTCATATGATTTTTTTTTTTTTAAAGAACAGAACTCTAGGGGCTTTAGTTCTAAAAGACGTGACCCAATCTTATATAACCAACTCACAAACTTAATGAGGCTAAGATTGGCATATATTTCCTCTTTTCAAGTATTAGATAACATGTTAAATAAGAGGCTATGCGGCGTAATCCCTAGAGTAATATTAACTTGCACTCTAAATGCAAGTCATTATAGTGTTTCAAGATGCTGTTCCTCTGATCTGCCAAATGTATATAGTCTTTGAGCTACAGCTTTAGCATTTGGGTCTTAGTTACTGCTGATGCCAGACTTATTTGAAAGGAATCACTCTGGCCAGGTGTCCTTTTTTTGCCATCTGATCTCTTTCTAAGTAGCTGCTCATCAGAGCCAGCATTTTAGTGTCTAATAGAGCTCCGACTAAGTGCCCTTCACCTTCATGAGATGTACCTGCGCCCCTTCCTCCGCCCCCAGCCAGAGCTTAGGACACATGGACATAATCAAGTGCATAGATCTA
Organism: Tupaia belangeri chinensis; assembly: GCF_000334495.1. NCBI lineage: Eukaryota > Metazoa > Chordata > Mammalia > Scandentia > Tupaiidae > Tupaia > Tupaia belangeri. The sequence goes on along the minus strand of NW_006159448.1, from coordinate 2,262,938 downwards.
CACATGCTTATTAGAGCCCTTCACAGGGGCCACTACAAACATGAATCCACCAAAGTGTCACCTGCCTTCTTTCTGACTATATGTAGTGTTGATGCCAGGGTAGTATAGATATCTTAAAGTACTGAGACACAGGCTTGGAACAAGTGTAAGGTTTAGATGCCACCAGAGTGTTTGAAGAAGCACAGAGAGCAGAATGAGGGTGCAGGCAGATCTGAAGAAATGACAGAAGGGTAAGAATACTTATCTAAGCAGTTTGACTTTTACAGATAATACTGAGAAAGCCTGGGGCAGTATCTCTCCATTGCAGTAACTTAAGCACTTAGCACAGTGCTAGGTCCATAGTTGGTGCTTAATAAATATTTGTTGAGGAGCCAGCAGGCAGCGTGATGGTTACAGCCCTGGATTCCCACATGGCCAACTGCACTTCAAGTCCTCAACATGGCAGCTTAAAAAATCATGCCAGGCACTTGTGTGTGTGCCCAAAATCCCAGGAAGAGAGTGGAGGAAATGGGGTCATGGCATGACCATCCTCCCTGCAGTGGTGGTAGGGGGAGGCGATTTCTGAGTTTCCCTTCACTGTCTCTCAGTGGCAAGCACATACACCGTATGGCAAAAATAATTTAAATTTAAAAATATTAAACATCTGAAAATATTTGTTAAATGCATAGGAAATGCCTTGCCAATACTACTCTAGCCACCACCACCTATGCAAATATAATAACCTAAACCAAACTAGATGGGATAGTGGGAAGGTGGGAATTCAACTCATTCTATAGGATGTGAGTTAGTCACACCTATCTCCCTTCAGCCTCTGACCCAGCTGAGAGATGAACTCAGAAATTATATAACATTCATAAAAACCACTTTTTAATTGGTAACACTGGGTGAAGAGCATATTGTTTAGACCTAGGTATAAAGTCAGCTTCCTCCTCCTTGCCCCCTGATTTGAACTTACTTCCCCAGACCTAAGTGGAACATCTGCTGTAGCCTAAGGGGTACATTAACAGGAGACAGGTAGAGATACAGGATAGATTCCTAGAGCCAGCAAGAGAGACCAGATGGCACATGTGGAAAACATGTTTCTACCTCACTATGAGAGGAGCCACTGAGGGAGGAGAGAGGCAGGAATGTGGGAAGGAGTAGAGTATGATTGCCTCTGTATTCTCTGTTCCTTTAGATCAGAGATGGGACAGAGAGTGCATAAATCATCACAATTAAAGTTTGTAATTTAATAGGGTTGGCATTTACTGAGTAGTTACTCTGTGCCAGAGACTAAGTCATGAGCGTGATTTGCAATAAATCCATGAAGTAGCTACTGTTACTGTCATCTCACAGACGAAAATGCTCAGGCACAGAGAAGTCTATTAGATAGGTTAAGCTCACACAGCTGGGAAGTGGTAGAGCCACTTCAATCCCAGACTGTAACTTCTGAGCCCATGATTTTATAAGGATTTCTCTGCTGAAAGATTTATCACCTATTATGGCAGTCTGCATAAAAGACTAGGGGCACTTCCTAATTTAACAGTTACAAGCAGTATGGGACACAGAAAAAGAGAAAGAAAGTGTAATGTCTCATTTTTTGAGGGAAAAAAAATCTCTTTCTATTCAACTCAGGAAATAAAGGAGAAATAAACATTTTTGGAATGCTTGTTGGCCCTCCTTAGTTCCTTTCCCATTGCTTTGTTTAGAGCAATATTATTAAATTAAGGTACAGCATCATGACTAGTTTCCTCCTCCAATTACCTATGTTAAAAGAACTGGAGTATTTGGGAAGCCAGCAGTTCATTCACAGGGCTCAGCTTTAATCTGACTCCCGAGCAGATGTGCTAGTCAGCACGCAGTAATGACAATGATGGAAATGGGCATCCTGCCCTAAAGACAGCTGTAATTTTGGGGCCAGCAGGTGACATGGTGGTTAAAGGTGCTGGACTCCCACATGGCTGACTGCCGTTGGAATCCCAGACCTGGTGGCTTGCTTTCTCACTTTACCTCTCACTTTCTCTTTCTCTCTCACTCTGTCCCTCTCTGGTCAAGACACAAATAAATAAAGTTAAATAAAATAATTGTTTTTTAAAAAGCTGTAATTTTGTTGAAGAAATAGAAATCACATGTGCAAACGTTCCTACACAAAACCAAGAAACAGTTACAAAACATCACAATAGAAAGGCCAACCTGACACAGAAAGAACATGAGACTATAAAGAGTTAATGAGAGGATACTTTCACTCCTTAAAGGACCATAAATCTGCAAGAAGCGAACATAATAACCGATGAGCCTTTAAAGTTCAACTGGGGAGCAATTTATTTGTATTTAGATGAGAACACCCCATAGCTCTTCTTTAGGCAGTTCTTGTCTCTGTATCATTTAGAAACTATTGGGTGTTAGCTTAGTATCTCCAGTGACTCCACATTTGAAATCCGAACATGAATTTTCCTTCCAGAGTACATGAAGAGAGGTTTTAAAAGCTCCTGACCTGCAGGGAAATACCTGCTGAGCTAAAATACCATAGCAAAGGTTTTTACATCACGGTGGGCTGGTAAAATAAATGGAAAAGGTTGAGGAATAATCACAAGAATGCAGGATTACAGAGAAGTGTTTTAAGAGGTTTTTATATCTGGAGATTTTTATCATCTCCACATATATTTGAGATACAGCAAGATCTTGATTGGTCAAGATGAGCAGGACTAATGATCCCTCAGAAACCAAAAGGCTTGGTGTTAATTACGCCTCCACAGCTGGCTGTATTTATAGTACTGCTGGGGATAAGTGGCTGAGTTGGGAAATTGGAGATTTAAACGTGTCCCTAAACAGTCTACCCTCCCTTAGTAGAGTAATAGCTGCAGAAGGAGATAGAATAAAAAAATTCAGGCTTACATCCTGAAAGCTAAGACTACTTCCTATTACAGCAGAGTTTTATTTGGTCCTCACTGTGTATGTGCTTTTTTTTTTTTCTTAAAAAGTAAATAATAGTTACTAACGCTTAAAACTCACGAGATTCCTAGGATGAACATGAAGCAGTAAACTTACCATACAAAACAACATCTGTCCCTCGTGTCCACTGCAGTACTGTCCTTGGGATGTCCTGGAGGATAGCAGTATGATTTTGCTGTCCATTGAGGCAGCCGCTAACCACATGTGACTATTGAGCATTTGCACTGTGGCTGGTGTGAGTATTTACTTTTTCTTTTTTTAGATTTTTTGCAGTAGTGCATGTGTGCTAATTGGAGAGAGAGAGAAAGTGAGAAATCACCCCTCGGGCAGTATGGCCACAGTCTCTTCCATTCTCCTCTCAGGATTTAAGGCATGCATGCACACATAATCTTCAAGCCAACTGGTCCAGGACTTAAACCATAGTCAGCTAGCTATGTGGGAGACCAGCACCTTAACCGCTATGCCACCAGCTGGCCCCAAGTTTTGCTTAGTTTTAATTAACTTTTAATTAAGTTTCTATAGACATTTATGGTAAGAGGCTATTATATTGGACACTATTGTTCTTGAGCAACCAAACAGGATCTAGGAGTTATAAGTTCAAAATAAACTGTATCTTGTTTTCTTCTGGCCTCTCAGACCACTAAGGTGGGGTTTTGACTGGTTGGCTTCTTTGTGTTTTTTTAGTGAGAAACAACTACCATTTGCATAGGCTTCTAGTCTAGTTGCTTCTGAAGTGTATTAGAAATCATTGATTACTCAGGTTAATACATAATTAAGATATCTCAAAATATACTGATCACCTTTGTGATTAATAATGGATAATTATTAGATCTTGCTTTATTCATTTCTTAGCATCTGTTTTCTTATCAATTACTTTGTCTTTAAAATGTATATTTTTAAGTCATATATATGAGCAAATCTAACAAGACAGTAAAATTTAGAGTAAGGAAACTTCCATTTTAATAGTTTAAATGTGGAGAAGACCAGCTAAGAAATAGGACTATGTTTACCTTAAATGTTATGATAATGGAAATATCAAAATTTATTCAGGTTTTAAAAAAGAGGGCCTTTCACTTTTCTAGCATCAAAAGAATTATGAAACTTAAAAAAAAAATGTGAGCATATTCCTACAATTAAATGCAATCTAAATTTAAATCTTTTCTCTGGAAGAAATGGTGAAAAGGGTGTAAAAAGGAAGCATATCTCCATTAGTCTACTTTTGGCTTAGCAAATGGTATACAAAGACATTGTATGCAATATTCAAATTTAAGCCCAATATTATACTTGACTAAGAATGACTTTTGTTACATTTTAAAGAAGTGGTCTGTTCTGTGGTAAAAAGAAAATACTAAAAAAAATTAAATCTCATACATCTCAGACATCATCCTCTGTCAAACCTCATGACCAATTTTAGTGTATTCTAAAAGCCCGTGAAAGTCCCTTTTTTTCATTACTTTAAATGTCCTTTAGAAAATAGAATAATGACAGGGCTGGCAGGTGGCATGGTAGTTAAGGTCCCTGGACTTCCACAGGCCAACCACAGTTCAAGTCCTGAGCCTAACAGCTCTCGCTCTCTCTCTCTCTCTCTCTCTGTTCCTCTCTGGTCAAATTTAAATAAATAAATAAATAAATTGATTAAATAAAATAATTCTAAAAAAAATAGGATAACAGGACTAGCAGTTAGCCTAGTGGTTAAGGTGCTATACCCTCACATATCTGATCACCGTTTGAGTCTTCTAGCCAGTAGTTCAAAAAATCACACCGGGCACATGTGTGTGTGCCCCACATCCCAAGAAGATAATAGAGGAGAAGGGATTGTAGTGTGACCATCTTCCCTGAGGGATTTTCCCTCTCTCTGTCTCTCTCTCTGGTGAGCACACATGCCTTATGGGAAAAAAATAGAATTATATTTGTGAATGATTTCATGAATAGATACAACTGTAGTGTCCTCTCTCAAACTTGGTCTTCTGAGGAAAGCATTTGCCACCTTGGTGCCTGGCACCATTGCCCACTTAACTTTGGAGTGAGACATCTGGACGCCATTTTGGCATCTCTCTCATCATTGTTTGCCAGGTTGTGTTGATTTTACCATCCAGGTGGATATCTTCAGTTCATTCTCACTACATCTCTACCACAAACACCCTGAGTCTTGTGCTACTCTTGAAGCATCCTTTGATGGCTCCTCCTGCATCTACTGCTCCACTCACTTCCAAATCTTACATTGCAGCTAGGGTAAACTTTTAAAGAAGCAAATCTAAGATGTTCTCCTTATGCTTAAAATGGTGCTCTTCATGTTTGCATGTTTTTTATAAGAGCCTATGTGATCTAGGTTTTGTATACCTCTCTAGTTTTGAAAAGAGTGGCTTTCTTAGAATTAGACCTGTTATGTAGTAGTACACCTGGAATTACAGTGGCTTTAACACAGAAATCTCTTTCCTTCATATGTATGTCAGCAATCCAAGGACTGGTGTAGCAGCTTCACAGTCCTCTGAACTGAAGCTGAGGATGGATCACAGTGTGAAGACCTGTTGGGAGTACCCTCCCTCGCCCCTCTCAATAAACTTAAAAAAAAAAATTTTTTTAAGAGAGATTTTTGCTGTAGGGTGTGTGTGCTTGCCGGAGAGAAAGAGAGAAAAAGTAAGAAATTACTCCCCCTTTAGGGAGAATGGCCACACTGCAGTCCCTTCTATTCCTGGGATTTTGAGCACTCATGCACACATGCCTGGTGTGAGTTAGAAGCCAGCGGGTCCAAGACTCAAATCATAATCTGCCATGTTGGAGTCTAGCACCTTAACCACTATGCTACCAGCTGACCTCCAAAAAGGAATTATTTTAGAGTTGCTGCCACCACATCCCATATATTTTCCAAAACTTAGTCACTCAACTGTACCAAGCTACAAAGAAGACCATTCTGGACAGCTGTGTGCCCAGCTAAACTCCAAGCATTGTTGAAGATAAAGGGATATATATTTGAGGGGCCACTTAGCAACAAATGTCATAGGAGCTAAATCCTCATTTTCCAGAGTGGAAGGTGAGTCAGAAAAGTCTGAAATAGAAAAATCAAGAGCCACCACATAAGTATTTTATTAGAAACGTGAAGGCAAATACTAGAGAACACGGTTCAAATTATCTAAAGTGGTTGCCTCAGGAAGCCAGGAATAGGGTGAGGCAGGGGATTGGTGTTTTATATGTTTTTTTTTAATTGCCAGAGGGCACATGTTCTCTCAGAGACAAAGAGGGAAAGAATAAAGCATCCCCCAGTGGAGTGTGGTCATGCAGTAATCCTTATCCATTTCCCCATCCTGTTGGGATTTGGGGAATGCACACACAAAATGTGCCGTATGTTTTTCAAGGCACTGGGGCATTTGAACCATGCTTGGCCATGTAGGATATGGCTACTTTAACCACTAGGCTACAGAGCCAACTCTGCATTTTCTTTTATTTTCTTGACCTGGACTGATTTATAATAAATATGTCTAGAAAAATTTTTCCAATTGGCTGTAGCACTCATCATTTAGTGATTTTGACAGGGAAGGTAGATATAACTGTAAATTGCAGCCTGCAGAAGATTGCTTAGTCAAAATATGCAGACATTGAGGCCCTGAAGGAGAAGGAGAGAAATGGATCCTGCTTGTTTGTCTGTTTGTTTTTGTTTTTGTTTTTTGCTATAGGGCACGTGTACTCACGAAGAGAGACAGAGGGAAAGTGAGAACTCCCCCTTCTCCCCAGAGAACTGGCCATGCCATAGTCCTTTCTCCTCCATTCCCCAGTTGGGACTTTGGGCATGCATGCATACATACACGTGCGCACGTGCGTGCGCACACACACACACGTACACACCTTGCCTCCAGCATGTTTTCCATTCAACTGGGTCCAGGGCTTGAACCACGCAGTCAACCACGTAGGACCCAGCCACCTTAACCACCACGCCACTGGCTGGCCTGAGGATTGGATCCTGAGATGGTGCAATTCCAGAAACTGGGAAGATAATGCTCTGCTTATCAATAAAAAAAGGAAGAAAAAATTCATCAGAATGAAATATCTTGAGATTTGAGAAATGAGGACCTGCTTTTTTGTGAGAGATACATCAAACCTTAACAATCACAAGCCTTAATAGCTTTTGTTTGTTTAATATTTAGGCTAAGAGGAATTGCTGATAATGAAAGACAGAGGTCTGAAGAGGAAAACAGTCGTAGGGCTTGTATTTAATCACTTTGTATTTTCTCAGATCTCGGTCATGTCATTATCTGGCTTTGGTGCTTACATAACTTAATTAGGGGAGTCAGGCAGCAGTGGGAATAGGAGGGCAAAATGAAAGGGTAACAATTTAAATGAATCGCCAGCACATGCGTGATGTGCTTAGAGATGAAGCCTATTAAGGACCTAATTCTCTAAGAAGCTCTTGACATTGATCATTTGTGAAAAAGGGAGGTGTTTTTTTTTTTTTCTTACCTACCTAACAAGGTTTTGTATACTTGTCCACAAACCTTAAGCATTGATACATTTGATCAGTTTGTGGAATTACTAATACGGAGCCACTTTGAAACAACAGACAAGGTTATTAACTTTGGCAGGAAATGAAAATTTGCCCTTAATATACATGTGAAATTGAATTGTCTGTAGCACAAAGCTTTGGAGATTACCCATGCAAAATGAGAAAACTATCTAAATTTAAAATTGTCCTCAGTACAGTGGAAAGTAATTTTGCAGACTGCATTTTTACTGCATTGAAATCCGTGAAGAGATTGGCTCTATTAATTTAGGTTTAAACAGAGGCTGTGTGTCTTCTAAAAATGGCAAATGAGATGGAAAATGTACTTTAAGGGGGAAAATGAGTTTCTGCAAATGCTGCAGGCAGGCAGGCTTCCTACTCTGCATCTTTGAGTCTGCCCTGAGACCAGCTGGCTTCAGAGGGAAGGCTCTATCTACTGTGACAGGCATTTGGAATAAGGACCTGCGGATGACGCCTCAATTACATAGAAGGCTTCGAGAGTAGGATAAGAAGCAAATTGAGTAAGACCCAAAGCAAAAGTCATTGGCAGCTTTTACATTATAGTTACCAAAGTAGCTGGGTCCTTAACAGAAGGAAAAAAATTAAGGAGGAATTCAATATTCTTTCTCAGATATCTAATAATTTCCTTATAATCCCTACCTAGAAAGGTACTGGAGTAGGGGATTTGATTACACTACCTACCTTCGCTTACACACAAATTTATCTCATATAAAGTCAAGTTGGGTTTTCATTCTCTGGCCATTGGATTTCTTTAATTCACAAGAACAAAACATTTCTTTTTCCTTATTAAAAAAAATATTCATTACATGAAAAGTTGACTATTTATTTGGAACCATAGTTAGTTTGATAACTTATCATTTAACCATCCAGAATACATGAACACAATAGCCAGAGTGCAACAGAATTAATAATAGACTGTATATTTCTTTATTGGCCAGAAACGTAGAATTTCTTTTATTTAATAGAGTTTTATAAAGATGAAACTGAAGACAAGTTCTCTGAACTGCTTACTAATAGAGCTGAACCTAGAATTTAGGTCATGTGTATGTCCAGATAATTTATGTATTGTATTTGCTACAGCTTATCAAAAACCTACACTGCCCAGTAGGTAGCACACCTGCTGTGGTTTGCATATGTTCTGTATTTAAGCTATTGTAATGAGACTAAGAGAATGAAAACTTAATCTGATTATGGTGTGGAAAGGTAAGCTCTTTGGGAAGAAATTGGTGATTGGGTGGTTAGGGTGGGGCCTCCAGGAGTGCCTTTTGGTATGTATGTAATGAGGGTAAATGGGACAGGCAGAGGCCCTGTGTATACAGACTGCACTCTGTTTTGCTTAAGACCCTGCCCTCTGCCATGCTGTAGCTTGAGCAGAAGTTGGGCCCTGGCCCTGCAAACTATGAGCTAAATAAACCTGCATTTCTTTATAAAATCAACCAGTATCAAATATCTCTGTCAGCAACACAATAATGGACTAAGGCAACACCAAACTAATAAAATCAACTGTTCTTTTCTTATCTTCACATTGTTTTCTTTTTGCTTTCAGGTATTGCAGTGCTTTACTTGCACCTCTATGAGGTGTTTGGGGACCCTGCCTACCTACAGATGGCACATGGCTATGTAAAGCAAAGTTTGAACTGTTTGACCAAGCGCTCCATCACCTTCCTGTGTGGGGATGCAGGCCCCCTGGCAGTGGCCGCTGTGATCTATCACAAGATGAACAATGAGAAACAGGCAGAAGATTGCATCACACGGTAATCTTATTTCTTTGTGAGGATTATTATCTATGAACCATTATGTATTAATTCTGCATGCATTAGCAGAAGAACATTCTAGCGAATTTATTTTTCTCTCAGCAGACAAACCTCACTACTGTCATTTGATTGATTCTTACATTATCTCTGTGCTATAGTTAAGGAACAACCACTATAATCTCTGTTTCATTGCAAGCTGTAAGACACTGTCATGGTCCAGGTCAGATATCAGTTCAGTAATATAAATAAGACCAGAAGCTTAATCACATCTGGCTAGCCCCATAGCACAGTAGTTAAGCACTGTGTAGAGGAAATTGGATCCCACATGACTGACTAGGTTTGAGTCCTGGCCCCAGTGCCTACATACTGGGCACATGTGTGTGCCTGTCCAGGATCCTGACGGGATGGAGAAGTAGAGGAAAAAGGATTGTGGCGTGACCAGGCCATGTTGCAGGTTGCTTTCTCTCTTTCCTTTACTCTGATAACATACAGCATAGGCATGTGTAAAAAGGTATTCTGAAGTTTATGTCAATTTATTTTTTTTTTTAATTTTTTATTTATTTTTTTTTTTTTTGGAGAGATTTTCACTGTAGGGCGTGTGCGCTCGCCAGACAGACAGAGAGAGACATAGAGACAGAAAGCGAGAAATCACCCCCCAGGGGGGATGGTCACGCCGCAATCCCCTCTCCTCCATTCTCCTCTCGGGATCTTGGGCATGCACGCACACGCGCCCGGCGTGAGTTTTAAGCCACCGGGTCCGGGACACGAACCGCGGTCGACTACGTGGGAGTCCAGCGACATAGTCATTACGCTAACTGCTGGTTCCCGAAGTTTATGTCAATTTAGAAATGAACTAATATAATGTTTTACCTGTGACAATAAGTAGAACTACAGATTTCTTGTCCCATCCCTACTTTTGTAATTTCCAGTGAAAAAGTTAGTTACAGTAAAAAAGTATCACTGTTTGGGAAAAACTGAAGGAGAGAGCTTGTCGATCCACACACACACACACACACACACATATACATATAAATGGGAATCTTTGAAAAATGCATAGAAAATGCATATTATTCATAGTTTTCAAAATTTGCAGTACCAAAATAAACTTGGGCTTTAATTCCATTTTTCTGTGAATTTATTGAAGAACCGTTACACATGGGAGAAACACAGCACCTCTACGGAGCAGCATTTGACTATATGTAGACAACCGTCTTCTCTCATGGCTTCTTGCAGGCCTACTCTAAGAAATACTCTTTGGGAAATGGTGCCATATGTCAACATTGGCTTATTAAAATTAAAACACTCCTAAGTGTAAAATGAGATTTCATTCTTATTTTTTTGATATCTTAATAACAAAGATGTTTTTATTATTTATAACTTTAAATTTTATGACAGTTCACATCATTATAGTCAATAGATTTGGTTTTTTTGGGAGAGATTTTTGCTGTAGGGTGCGTGCACTCACCAGACAGACAGGAGAGACAGAAAGCGAGAAGTCACCCCCCAGGGGGGATGGCCACGCCGCAATCCCTTCTCCTCCATTCTCCTCTTGGGATCTTGGGCACGCACACATGCCCGGCGTGAGTTTAAGCCACCAGGACCAGGACTAGAACCGCGGTTCACTACATGAGAGTCCAGCAACATAGCCATTACGCTAGCTGCTGGTCCCTCAATAGGTTTTTTTAAAGTTAGAAATGTAGAATGTGGGGCCAGCAGGTGACATAGTGGTTAAGCTGTTAGGCACCCATAAGACTGACTGTGGTTTGAGTCCCAGAGCTGGTGGCTTGAAAATCACACCAGGCACCTGTGCATGTGTGCCCAAAATCCTGAGAAGAGAATGGAGGAGAAGGGATTGCAGCACGGCCATCCTTCCTGAGGGGTGAAGGATGATTTCTCTCTTTCACTTTCACTGTCTCTCTCTCTCCCCTGTAAGCATACATGCCCCATGGCAAAAAACTTAAAAAAATATATTAAAATTTAGAATGTAGGTAGAAGAATATCCTGTTTCTGGCCATGACTTTGACTTTTTTCAGATTCTTGGAATCCATAGAACAGAAAGAACAAATTATTTGTAAATTATTAGCACTGGCTTCATCTATCACATCTCTCCTTTAAAGGAAGAATCTGTAAGTCTTTTCAATTATAGGAAATCCAAAACTGCTTGGTATCATCAGTTATGTAATAAACCTGTTTGTTTACTTTTTACGAAACCTTTGTTAATATCTCAGCCATTTGAAATATCATAGACCCTGAGATTCTCCATGTGGTGCCCTATGCTGACATCAGATTCCAGCTTACCTTTAGGAATCATATAATTTTAGTTTTAAAAGATTGTAAAGGTCTTTGAGATCATCAAAAGTCTAATCTTTTGGGGGATTCTTATTGTTTTTAAAATATTTTGCTATTGCAATCTGTGTGTTCTTCCAAAGTTAACTTCGGCATCAATTTTTTTTTTTACATTTTTAAAAGTTACATTTAATCACTGTACATCTTTGCAGTATACATGGTTCCCAGCATGAATACAGTGCGTATTATTCAAGTCAAAAATATTAACCTTTTACATTATTATCAGCAGATAACTTCGTTCTTGTGTCTGTTAAATGTTTTGTTTCTTTAATGGTTCTTTTTCTTTTTTAAAAAAAAAATATTTATTTAATTTTATTTATTTATTCATTTATTTTTTTAATTTGACCAGAGAGAAACAGAGAAAGAGAGGGAAAGTAAGAAAGCAAGCCACCCCGTCCAGGACTCAAATCATGGTTGGCCATGTGGGAGTGTCCAGTGCCTTAACCACCACACCACCTGCTGGCCCCTAATGCTTATTTTTTTCTAATAACTTTGTTTCTTTAGTTCTCATTGAGCATGTATGCACACACATGAGAGAGAGAGAGAGATGAGAAGCCTTCGTGAAATCTGGTCAGGTCATGATCCCCTTCCTCTAGTCCTCCAGCCCTTTGGACCTGGGGCACTCGTGCCCAGAATGTTTCAGGCTGACCTGGCCAGGGATTTGAACTGTCACCATCATATGAGATCCATCTTCTCTCAAGCAGAGCAATACAATGCACAGAGATAGCCCAGAAGTCAAATCTTTAGACAAACTGAAATTAGAAGAATTCAAATCCTATACTGTAAAGGTTCTTATTAACCGTGGACCCTCAGAATCTTAGGACTCTGGGAGTCTAGAAAACCCCCTAATTGTATTGAATGTGGAAAGGAGAGCATTTGCACTTTTTTTTTGGGGGGGGGTCTGTGACTACCCAAGGAGAGGTGTATGTGTGTGTTTTCATGTTCAAATTGTCCTAGAAATTGCTGGAAAAATGGAGGGGAGAACAACATAGTACTTGTTCTTTCTACTGCCCGAGACACATCATGTCTGTTTTTACCCTTCTGTACAGATATGGGTGTCGCAACATGAACAGAATTGCCTATTTTGAACCCAGTTAGGTGACTAAGTTGACATTAGTGCTTTCGGGTCAGTACTTAGAATGATGAGGAACTTTGGCCTCTGGTCAGAAAATGTATAACATCTGTCGTTTGTATTGTGAGGACCTCCTTTTTTTCGTTAGGACCTTTCAATAATACAAGGTAAAACTTGTCCCAGTAACACCCTGGGGGAATATTGCTAGGAGTGAAACAGAACGATTTCTATCTTTATTCTTCCATCAGTAACAATTCACTGACTTGCTTATCTCTTCCCAAGATTGGTTGCTGCTAATATCAACATAACCAAAACAAATAAATGGAGTTCTAACAATGTGCTTATGGGTTTGAGTTTCTGAAAACATATGAAATAAACATTATGCTTTATAAGTGCTATGATTACTTCATTTTATCTTGTGAATGTAGCATGTAAAAACATGCAGTTAAGGGATCCGCAGATGGTATAAGGTTACATCATCACTGGACTTCCACGTAGTCGACTGCAGTTTGAGTCCCAAACATGGTGGCTCAAACTCAAGCCGGGTGTGTGTGTGTGCATGCACAAGATCCTGAGAGGAAAATGGAGGAAAAGAGGTTGCAGTGTGGCCATCCCACTGTGTGTGGGGAGTGATTTCTTGCTGTCTGTCTCTGTCTGTCCATTGAGTACACACCCTATAGAAAAAACTTCTCCATGCAGTTAAAAGTACTAACAATAAAAAAATAAAAAGTCTTATCATTAATTTTATTAAACCCAACTGATGAATTTTAATTATTTTAATTCAGATCCAGAAAGAAATGAAGTACTTCCTTTATTACCCTAAACTATATTGTTTTAATGAGATGCTCTGAGCAATACTTTATTTTCAACTCTTTGGAAAAGTATTTGCTGCCTAGTTTGACTATCTCAAATGCAATCTGAATTCAAAGTAATCGGAATGCCAATTATATATTGCCACCTAGTGGTTGTGTAGGCCATAACATTGGCAAGTAATGGTTCAAACATTTATTGGGTTATCAAACATTTATTTTTCTATGCAAAAATATGTCATGATTTTCCAGACAACCCGGTAATTTCAGTAGTGATACCATTGAAGTTGATGCAATAATTTTTCCAAGTATGACTTTCATAGAGCAGTATTTAACGAATTCCCAGTTTCCCTTTTTGAATAGTTACTTAACTTTCCTTCACAAAAAATATAAAAAGTGCTTTTTTTATATGTAAATTCTGTATAATTTGATATGTTTATATTAAGGCTTGATGATAGATTCTTACCAGAGGTCCGAGACATCCATCCTGCTTACAGCAACAGTTAAATTCGTATCTAATAAAAAGACTTTGTTTTCTTATAGTTTTAAAATAACATTACTGAGCTACCAGTTCTGGCATGAGGGGAAAAAAATAGAATTTTTTTAAATAACAAATGTCTTTAGGAGTGTTAAAAATTGTGTGTGTTTGTGTGTGTGTGCGTGTGTGCATGTTCGTATGATATTGAAATAGAGACCAAAATGGACCATCATTCTACCATCCAGACAGCCTCTTGTTATTGAAAAAAGGTCAAACAAGGTTCTACAAGAAAATGAAAATATTCTTCTGACCACAGTGACCCCATTCCTCCTACAATGGCACTATATTTCGGTGTGTTTATTGCCTATATTAGTAAGAAAAAAAAACACATGAAGCACTATTTGCATATTTAACTAATTTGACAATTTGTTGATGTACAGTGAGACAAAATTTAACTTTTTCACTGTCAGCCACTTTCAGTCACCATCCATCTCATTCTGGTAATTAAAACCTGTCCTTTTCATTTTAAGAAATGTTAACTGTTCCCTTCCCTTTACCATAAGCTTGTGAAAGTGACTGGGAGGGAGATGGAAGAGGATGGTATTTCCTCCTTACAAGTATCTTTGGAGTTAGGACATCTTTTTGCAACCTATTGCTGTGTAGCCTGGTGGTAGCAAATACTGGGTTTTTATTTACGTCTTGTTTTTATTTTTTGTTTGTTTGTTTATTTCTTGTAAATACTGGTGGCCTCAGAGTTTAGTAATATAGTCTATATACTGCATCAGCTATACTCGTAACCCTGATTACATTCAAAGCACAAGCAGTCGCTTGATTCTGCCAAATGTATAAACATTTATTAGGAAGAAGTTTAGTCCACTGCCCTGTTCATACAACTCAAAGCCACATTATCCTCAGGACCGTCTTAGCCTTTTTATTTATTAACGGTTGAACAAAACACCTACACTGTCGCTCAAACTCATTTCTTTGTATCTTTGTCATGGGGCACCTGTACTCTCCGGAGAGCAAGGGAAAGGAGAAATTATTCCCTAGCAGCGATGGCCACACGACACTCCCTCCTCCTCCATTCTCTCAGGATTCTGGGCACATACGCACATGTGCCAGGTGTGATTTTCAGGCAGCTGGGTCGAAGACTCCTCACAGCTGGATGTGTGGGATCCAGCACCTTAACCTCCACACCACCTGCTGGCCCATCCCCAGCCCATTTTATTACACACTATACCAATGAAAAGCTGTTTTCTTACGTCTCTTACCACATTTATTTATAATTCTCTGGTGTATATTTTATAAAGTTATTGGAGATGCTGCAAACCTCTGCATGTTAATTTCTGATTAGAGTACTTAGCATATAACCAATCACCCCAGGAGTGTGATTTTTGATCACTCAGATTCTAATTAAGTATCCCTAGGGTGTGGACTAAAGTTAGATGAAATACATGCACAGGCACAGCACAGTATTTCTACTTAGCTACTTTATAAAATTTCTACACAGACAAGGGAGAGAATCTTTAAATCTGAAGGAACTGTTCATGTTATAGATGAAAAAATCTTAAGAGCAGAAATTAACTAGTACATTTAGGTCATAAGCTACCTGATGACATTTGATAGAGTTAATGTCCTCTCATACTACTTTTCTACAGAAGTTTCCAGTTTCTAATATCATTTTGTCATGTTTGATCAAAAATGAAAATGTTTTAATAACTTCAGTGGTATCACACTGAACTTATAGGTTAATTTCAGGATGATTGGGATGCATTTTCAAAATTTTGTATGCTTAAAAATATCCAAAGTAGTATCAAAAAACAAAATTACAACAGTTTAAAGAGCAAAATTGGCTTTATTTGCAATTCTAGAATTGGACAAAATATTGCTCCATAAAATAGAATAAATGTTCTCATGAGCTGAGAAGAACAGGTTAGTTTTATAAACAGAAAAAAAAAAAAAAAAAAAAAAAAGATGGAAAAGGCAACAAAAAGTAGATTCTGCCATTCCTCATTTGAAATTCTTTTCCTTATAAGGCAGGACTGGGAGAGAGAACAATAGAAAAATAATTGCATGGTTAACTGCAGGTTACTTTTTTGTGTAAGGATTAAAGTTGAGAGAACTTCATTATCATGCGGATTGAAACTGGCCTGCTTGGGAAATGTATTCTTTCTCATTCTCCTGATTTTTTGAAAGGTCAGATAAATGGCTTCGTTTTGGCTTGATAAGCATAGAACTTTAAAAGAGTGATTTCATTTTTTTTAGTCTGATCTTGCAGGGCCTACATAGTATAAGAATTTAGAGCAAAACAATGATCTCTTACACATTTTTATTTAATAGCAAAGGCATTTTTTCTCCTTGTATTTTCTGCCAGACCAAAAAGAGTCATTCTCAGATTTCAACCTACCAAATGTGATCGTTCTCAGCTTCATTCCCTCGTCTGGTTTCCTGTGTCTCCCTTTTGGTTCTCTGACAGGAAAGCCATGGCTTTGAGGAATGCTCTGCCATGTGTTTCCCAATGCTGGGCCCGTGTCTGAGGCCAGGTGATGCAGAGGAGAGAGACGTGAAGCAGTGGGGGTTCACTCCGCCCTCCTGGGACCATAGTTTCCCTGAACTGTGAAAAAGGTTCCCTCACTCAGTGTTCTGGCTCCTGTGGGCTCACCTGGCCTTTGCTTCCTCTGCCAGCATGAGATCCTTTGTGGCCAGGGATTTAAGAGAACAGAGAAAGAATGGAAGGGAAGGGAAGGGAGGAAGGAAAGGAAAAATGAGGGAGTACCCATTTTTTCTGAAATCAGGAATGCTGTTCTTCCTTGAAACAGAGCAAAAGCACTCTCTCTGGGGCTCTCACTGTCAGCCCTGATAGCCACTTCTCTGTCCTAAGCTAGACGGAATTCAGGCCCTAGCAATACACAAGGGGAAAGTACAGTAAACTCACCACTGGTTTGCTGGTACTTGAAATTCTGGGTTTTTTTCCCTGTTCTGCCTGCCACAGTTTATGTTTAAGAGCCCTCAAATAGCTGCTCTTGTGGATTCTGTCCAGGCCTTGGATCTGCGTTTAGTGGAAAAGCAAGGATGGAGTATGCTTACTCCATCTTACCTTGAATTGGAACTACAAGTAACTTTCTGAGAAGCTAAACTGCACCTTATCATTAGGGGTCTGGTGGAGTATGATGCATCTATGTAATGGAATACTATAAACCTGCTATAAATAATGAGACTACCCTATATGTGTTGATATGGAATGGTTGTCAAAATACATTGTTAAAATCCAGCAGGTAACAAGGTGGTTAAGGTGCTGGGTCCCACATGACTGATTCCGTGGTTTGCATCCCAGATCCAGCTTCTTGAAAAACATTGGGCATGTGTGTGTACACATGCGCATTCATGTCCAGCTGCCCAAAATCCCGAGAGGAGAATAGAGGACAAGGGATTATGGCAAGGCCATTCCCTTAAAGGATAATTTCTCACTTTCCCTCTCTCTCTCTCTGTCCAGCGAGTACAGTTTCCTGTATATATATATATACACACACACATATTTATATTTTAAATAGTAAGCTGCAGAACATTTGGGAGGATATATACATTTATGCTTATACTTGTGTCTGTTTATAAAGTGATTCTAGGAATATACAGAAAATTGGTTGCCTCTCAAAATAAGAAGTAAAAGGCTGAGAAAGGGAGACAAGGAGACCAACTGATGGATGCTGTTTGCATGTATTTTTTTTAATTTATTGTTGTTGTTTTTTTAAAGAACCATTTAACTTTATTATTTATTTATCTTAATTTGACTAGAGAGGGACAGAGTGAGAAAGAGAGAAGGAAAGAAAGAAAGCAAGCCACCAGGTCTGGGACTCAAACCACAGTCGGTCATGTGAAAGTACAACGCCCCCAACCACCATGCCACCAGCCAACCCTTGCGTGTATTTATAATTGTGGCCCATCAGGCTGCCATGGACATACTTCAAATAGGCTTTGTGATACCTATGGAACCAAGGAAGCAGGAAATTAGGGTACAACAGATATTTCATTTTATGTAAATAGATGCCCCTCTGAGTGTTGACTTAGTCCTTTCTCTGGGCCAAATGCTGTGAATAGCCAGCCTCTCTTGGCTTCTCTGCCCCCTTCTCTGCTAAAGTACTAGTCTTAGGGAAAGTGTCCATGGCGAACTAGGGAGGTTTCAGGTAGCCTCAGCCGTGCCCTTGCGATCTTTTATTGTTTGAATTTTTGTCGGCTTCATTGTGAACTGAATAAATCTAATTGAGGTCTCTTCTTTGAACCCAAGTAAATACATATCGTTTTTCCTCTGTGTGTGTATGTGTATTTTAAATGTGCTATTTTTAAACATATGTAGTACCTAATCCCTTTCAAATTATCTTAGTCATGTATTTTTATTCTTAGGCTAATTCACCTAAATAAGATCGATCCCCGTGCTCCAAATGAACTACTCTATGGAAGAATTGGCTACATCTTTGCTCTTCTTTTTGTCAATAAGAACTTCGGGGTGGAAAAGATTCCTCAAAGCCATATTCAGCAGGTATCATATTTTTTGCTTTTAAGAAGTCTTTTTATGATCTTACTATCTATCTAAACTATTGTTTCTATCTCCATATCCCAAGTAGAAGGAGGGAGTATCCTGACCTCTGAAGGTCAGGAACAAAGCAGAGAGCCAGCATTTTCACACTGTATACTGTTGGAAACACTACACGGAGAGATTGAGGCAGAGGGCCCACCTGCTCCATTTGAGAGGTCAGAGGCATTTCCAGAAGAAGATTGGGGCTATATTTTACTTCCCAGATGCAGAGATCTCCTTGTACCTGGAGTAGTTTATGCTTCCCTTTGGCAGGTGATTCTCATAAGTTCTAACGAAAAGGGTTGAAAGTTCTCCATGCCCTCCTTCTTTTAGGCAGAATACAGTCCCACCTACTTCTCTGACACAGAATTAAACCATGTCCTCTCTTGTCAGAGATAGTGTCTAATGGACCAGCAGATGGCAAGCATAATGGTTACATCATTGAACTCCCATGTAGTTGACCATGATTTGAGTTCCGGACCCCATGGCTTAAAACTCACACCAGATGCATGTTCATGCATGCTCAAAATCTCAAGAGGAAAACAGAGGAGAAGGGATTACACTGACCATCCCCCCTGGGGGAGTTGTTTCTCACTTTCTGTCACTCTCTGTCTCTCTAGCAAACACACATGCTCTATAGCAAAAAACCTCTCTTAAAAAAGAAGATAATGTAGTCTCCATGTTTTCTGTGTTTTAGCAAAAAGTTCCTTATCTCCACCAGGAAGGTTTTCCATCTACTTATTTTGTTATTTTTTATTGGTTTTCTTTCTGTAGATTTGTGAAACAGTTTTAACCTCCGGAGAAAACCTAGCTAGAAAGAGAAACTTCACAGCAAAGTCTCCATTGATGTATGAGTGGTACCAGGAATATTATGTGGGGGCTGCTCATGGCCTGGCTGGAATTTATTACTTCCTGATGCAGGTAAGGAGTGAATATGATGAGGCTTTCAAATGTGCTTCCTCACACATGAACTGTCTTGGGTGAGAAGACTTGTGCCCATTATTTTATCATTCTGTTAATCACTGTATCACTCCCCTTGTACTTTCTTGGCCTAACCTGACAAAGATAATGCTTATCAAGGTGCATTCTAAAGTGTGTCAACAGAAAGGGGACTGTGCTTTTTGATGATGTCCAGTCTGTAGGTGGCCATACTTGCCTACTAGTGCAGCTTGTGCTGACTAAAGTATTTTGACCTATTTGAAGTATCTTTTTCAGCAAATGCCTCGAATTAAGAATATTACTTCACATTATAGAACATAGCCCATTGAAATGAATTTCAGTCATAAGAACAAAATCAATAGAAAACAAATAAGCACATGTTGCCTGAAGCTCACTTAAAGAACAAACCTGAGTAGAGTATTTAATGGATTTTGTGCAACTTACCTGAAAAATAGCTGAATATGCTATACCCAGTAGTTCTTAGGTTCTCATATTATTGGGGGGAATATCAACCAAAGTTGAGAAAACTAGGGGCAAATAGAATGTACTGCAATAAACAAGAGTTTGGGAACAGTCATGAGGATTTCTCAGGAGAGCATCATTTTAGGGCACTAAATAAGCTCTCCTTAAGGATAAAATGGCACTTAAGAAGAATAATTTATGACTGGATTGGCCAGTGGCATGGCGGTTAAGGTGGCAGGATCCCACATGGCCGACTAAGTAGTTTGAGTCCTTGACCCAGTGACTTAAAAAAATACGTGGGGCAGTGTGCATACATAGCCATCCTACCTGGTGATTTCTCTTTCTCTCTGTCTCTCTCTCGCAAGTACAGATGTCCTGTAGCAAAAAAGTAAAGAATTCATAGCAGAAGGAAATTGATCTTTAATTGCCACAGAGGAACCTACCTTGCTTTCCCAAGGCACAATATGGCATAAAGTGTTTCAATAATATGTCCAACATGTGTGCTTCGCTGTGCATATGGTCAGCTGGTTGAGTAGGGGCTATAATAATACAGAATCAAAGTCAGGGCCAGCTATGGCAGTGCAGTGATAAGGCACCACTCCGGGATGCTGAAAGTCACATGGGAAGGTCGCAGGTTTATATATCAAAGTCTGCCTGTATGCACAAGGCTGGCTGGAGCTGACAGTGGATCACAACATGATCTTATTGGGCATGACTCTCTTGCTCTCTTTCTGAAGAAATAAATAAATGAACTTTAGATCATGTGGTTAATATGAATTAAGCTATATTTTAAGAATCACTTTGGGGGACTGGCAGGTGGCGTGGTGGTTAAGGCACTGCACTCCCACATGGCTGACTATGGTTCGAGGCCCGGACCTGGCAGCTTACTTTCTCGCTCTTTCTCTCTCTCTCTTACCCTGTCCCTCTTTGGTCAAATTTAAATAAAATAACTCTAAAAAAAAAAATCAATGTTTACTTGTTCTCTACCTATAACTAAACAATGACAACAAAGCTGAAAGTTTCAAGATTACTACTGCTTTTGAATGGAAAGTCACACTTTGAGTTGACTGGCAATCAAAGACGGACTGTTGTATTTATTTTGTACTTCTCAGAAGTCTTATAACTATAGTTTTTACAATGTATTTATTTTTTTAAAGAATCATTTTATTTAACTTTCTTTGTTGTTACTATTAGTTTCATTTGACCAGAGACAAAGAGATAAAATGAGAAAGTAAGCCACCTAGTCTGGAACTCCTACCAGGGTCAGCTATGTGGGAGTTCAGTGCCCTCAACCACCATGCTACCTGCCAGCCCGAGCAATGTATTTATTTTTAATTTTCTTACTTATATTTAATCACTGTACATCTTGACAGCATACAATATAAATGTTCCCACTATGAATATATTACACATTGGTCCAGTCAAAGATATTACTAAGCATATATCATCAGCAAGTAGTTTTCCATTTTTGTCTGTTAAAAGTTTTGCTTTTTTCTCCCCAATTTTCTCCCTCCCACTCCCATTTTATGCAATTTAGACTTAATTTCCTTTATTTTCCTGATACAGTTCTTCAAGTCTTAAAAATGTTCAGGAAGAGGGAGTGCATGTCTTTGAAAATGTCAGGGCAAATTAGAATCAGACATCAGTTATTGAACAGCCTTATTGGCCTTCATTGAAAGGATAATCAGGAGGCATCTCATCTTTCCCCTCCTTTTGTTAGCTGCAGTAAGAATCTGCAAACCTAAGTATTGATTTTTCCATTTCCAGGTTATGTCTGTTTGAAGCAATTTAATTTTTAATCTTGAAAGTCTGTCCTTGCAGATGCCGATATAGCACTATAAAATTAAAAAGTATTATTTTAGGCCATGTTGGATAATTTCTACAAGTCTGAGGAGAGTCCACTCATTCTGCTTTAACACTTCAAGCCGAACTTGAACACCGTTCCTTCTGTGAAGTGGAATCTGTGTGCCCCTAGTGCACTTTGAGGCCCTCGTGAAAGTCTTATCACTTTGTTCCCACCACCACTGCCTCCTGCTGTGTGTCATGCCAGTGCCCACCCTTCACCCACATGCCTTGCCTTTATCTTGCAAAATGACACTTTGAATGTGTTGTTTAAAGAGTGAGCATTGCACTAAATTAAGAACAGGACCACATGGACCAGCAGGTAGCATAGTGATTAAGGCGCTGGACTCCCACATGGCTAACTATGGTTCGAGTCCCAGACCCAGTGGCATAACTTAGACCAGACGTGTGTGCGTGCATGCCCAAAGTCCCTAGAGGAGAATGGAGGAGGGATTGTGGCATTGCCATCTCCCCAGGGGGTGATTTCTCACCTTCTGTCTCTCTCTTTCTCTCTGGCAAGAGCACATGCCCTACAGCAAAAGACTCTCAAAGAAAAAAGAACAGGACCATAAAGAGAAACTAAAAACTTGTATAAAAAAATGACAGCTCATACGTCCTATGTTAACATGTTTCATAAATCTCTACATTGTTGTGACAGAATAATTCTGCATACAGATTAATTCCAAATCCTCTGCAGAAAGACTTTATTCTAGAGTCATGTTGTAGTTTGATATATACTCCTAGCCTAACTTGTTAGTGTCCTCTTCTGTAGGAGACATCACCTACCACTTCTGTCGATGTAATAATGTTATCTGCTCCATTTCTTTAATGCATTTCTTTGTGGCCTTGAAAGCATGCTTTGGGTATTGAAACCTTAGAAGACTTCTCTTACACTCATATCCTCAAGCATTAACTTAGGAAAATAACTTATATGCATGTACATAACAACAAATACTGAAACGTAACCATATACAAAGATCTAAAAAATCTAATAGCTCAGTTTCAGTTTGTTACATTATTTAAGAACATAAAATAAAATAACAGAAGATTAAAATAAAACATTGAGAAAAACATTGGATAAATTCAAAACTTCTTAGTGCCCTTCCAGTTCCTTTTGTCATACCTTTTTCTGAGTTAAAATGCATGCTAAGGCCCAGGACGGTCTGTTTGCTTCAGCAGAACTAATCATCCCCTTCCTTATTTTCAGCCTAGTCTTCAAGTGAACCAAGCAAAGTTACATAGTTTGGTGAAGCCCAGCGTAGACTATGTCTGCCAGCTGAAATTCCCTTCTGGCAATTACCCTCCGTGTGTGGACGATAATCGAGATCTACTCATCCATTGGTGCCACGGTGCCCCTGGGGTAATCTACATGCTCATCCAGGCCTATAAGGTACTGTGCATTTTCTCATTTTAGGAATAAATTAGAAAATATTACAAAAACTGTTGTAATTTAAAATTAGTCTTCACCATTCTTAAAGAAGCAATACAGAAATTACTTCTTGGACCTAAGATCATTTTGCTAATAGATTATAAACGGCTCATGGGACTAACCAGCAGGTGGCATAATGGTTACGTGACTAGACTCCCATGTAGTCAACCATGATTTCAGTCCCGGTTCCACCAACTTAAAACTCACACCAGGCACGTGTACATGCATGCTCAAGGTCCTGAGAGGAGAATGAAAGAGCATGGCCATCTCCCCCGGGGGTGATTTATTGCTTTCTATGTCTGTTTCTCCAGTGAGCACATAAACCCTATAGCAAAATATCTCTCAAAAAAAAAAAAGTTTATAAATCAGTCTCACAATATCCATTTATACCATAGCAGGCATTTATCTCATAGCCTGGGAGACTACTTCACTGACAGGTTAGAATAGCCAAATTTTAAAAATAGCAACAGAGTCAACATAAGTATCTGAGATCAGCTGAAAGTAGAACCCTCAAGCATTGCTGGTGGAAGTATAAAATTGTACAGTTAGCATGGGAAACAGTTTGGTATTTCCTCAATAGATTGAATGTGTGATTTTTTTTTTTTTGAGGAGTTTTTACTATAGGGCATGTGCACTCGCCAGACAGACAGAGAGAGACAGAGAGACAGAAAGCGAGAAATCACCCCCCAGGGGGGATGGCCACGCCACAGTCCTATCTCCTCCATTCTCCTATTCGGATCTCGGGCACGCACGCACATGCACCCGGTGTGAGTTTAAGCCACCAGGTCCGGGACTCGAACCGCGGTTGACTACGTGGGAGTCCAGCAACATAGCCATTACGATAACTGCTGGTCCCAATGTGTGATTTACATATGATCCAATATATACATAGACATTCCTAGGTATATGCCCATAAGAACTAATATCCAGTATTTAGACATATTTGTACACCAGTGTCCATAGCAGCATTATTTGCAATAGCCAAAAGGTAGAAATAATCCAGGTATCTATCAACAGATGAATTTTTTAAATGTGATATATACATATAATCAAATTTTAGTAAGCCAACATAAAAAAAATGAATGCGATTTGGATTCAGAGTGGCTGAACCTTGAAAACATACTAAGTGAAGTAAGCCAAACAGAAACTTTTATGATGTGATAGTTAATATGAGGTATCTAAATCAAGCAAATTCGCAGAGACAGAGTAGAGTACAGGTTACCAGGTCCTGAGCGGGGAGCAGAGGAAATGGGGATTTATTGCTTAACTGGTACAAAATTTCTTTTGGGAATGATGAAAAAGCTTTACAGTAAGATAGTGAAGATGATTATGTGACATCATGCATGTAATTAATGTTACTGAATTGTATGATTAAAAGTGGTTGACACATTAACCTTTGTATTGAATATATTTTACCACAATTTAAAAAAATGCCAAGTGTCATTCCTAAAAGCATGCTTTAGAAGAGTTGTAGTCAATGAAGAGAAAAGTTCTTGTTTTTGTTTTTGTTTTGACATAGAGTACATGTGCTCACCGGAGAGAGACGGAGAGACGTAAAGTAAGAAAGTTCCCCCCAGGGAGGATAGAAAGTGAGAAATCACCCTCAGGAAGCATGACATACCACAATTCCTTCTCCATTCTCCTCCTTGGATTTTGGGTGCATGCATGCATGCACACACATGCACAAAAACACACACATATGCGCTCGCGTGCACACACACATACACACAAACACACATGCACACACACACGGCAAGTATGATTTTCAAGCCACCAGGTGTGGGACTCTAACCACGGTTCACCATTAGAGTCCAGTGCCTCAACCACTATATCACATACTGGCCCCAAGAAGAAAATATTTTTAATAGAGAAAAAAGCAATAGAAGTAAACCAGCATGTCTATGACCATTGGTACCAAGTCATCAAGTTAGAAATCTCGACAACGTAAGTAGGCGCTGGCATTTTATAACTAAACGAGATTTAGTATATCACATTCTACCTTTCAGAAGGTTTGGTATAATGAAATAAACTTAAAAATGCATGTTTCTATGTTTACAAACAGTTGCAATGAGATATTAAAAATACCTGCTCAGTATTTCTCAAATCTTTGATCAAGATGTTAGAGGCAGCAAAAGATTATAAAGGTCAATCTTTTTTTCTGCTATAGTGTTTCAATTTGTAGTATAATCAATTATTATATTTATAAATAACAGTTTCTTCTCTATTATGTAAAGAAATTTTCTAACAGTTGGGACCAGCAGTTAGCATAATGGCTATGTCGCTGGACTCCCACGTAGTCGACCATGGTTTGAGTTCCGGACCTGGTGGCTTAAACTCACGCCGGGTGCGTGTGCGTGTGTGCCCAAGATCCCAAGAAGAGAATGGAGGAGAAGGGATTGCAGCGTGGCCATCCCCCCTGGGGGGTGATTTTTCGCTTTCTGTTTCTCTGTCTCTCTCTGGTGAGCATACGCGCCCTATAGCAAAAAAAAAAAAAAAAAAAAAAACTCTCCTAAAAAAAAAAAAAGAAACTTTCTAACAGTGAAGGGCATTCTGGTTACCAAAGAAGAGAACATATTTTCTTTGGAAAGGATCTAGTGATAGCAGCAAGTTACAAATTAAATAGCTCTGACTTATCGATAATACCCATCAATAACACACATACACATAAAACTTAGATTGCACAGATAAGGTCATGCCCAGTTATTAAAAACAGATCTAGTCAATCTTAGCTAGTTGTTACTACCAGTATAACACATCTTTAGATCTCTTATCTTTTCTTGCAGAACACCTGCCTCTCTTCCCTTCCCCTGGCATTCCTCCTTACCTTTTAGAAAGGAATGTTGGTAGAATATTTTTTTATGGCCCATGTACTGAGACACCGGTCCTTTCACTCTGCAGCTCTTACGGAAGGTGCAGCTCTGCCGAGAGGAACGGTATCTCTATGATGCCTATCAGTGTGCTGATGTGATCTGGCAGTACGGGTTGCTGAAGAAGGGATATGGGCTGTGCCACGGCGCTGCAGGAAATGCCTATGCCTTCCTGACGCTCTACAACCTCACGCAGGATGTCAAGTACCTGTATAGGGCCTGCAAGGTAGGAATCAGAACTGTTCAAAAGAAAGCTACTCTTCGAGAAGGTAGTAGAAAAAGCTATAATTCATCTGCTTTAATTAATTTATTTTTTAAACCATAAGTCATAAATAACAAACACAGTGCTTAAAAACAACTTCCACAAGTCTTTCAGTTAAGTTTGCATTATTTTAAAAGGACATAATTCTACCCAACAGTATGTATGGGAGGAAAAGAGATGAAAGGTGATTTCGTCCCTTTCTTTGATGACTTGGGAGATTCAACACTCAGACAGCTCATTAGTTCTTCTCATGCTGTGTATTCTCTTTTAGACCATCATTTCTCTGCATTAATTCCTTTCTCTAACTTAGAGACAGTTTTTGACCTTTCAGAGTAACTTTTAAGACAGTCTCTACCAACTTTTGGGAGATCTTTGAAAGAAATTACTACAGTAATTTAATTTGTTCTCTCATTTGCAGTTTGCTGAATGGTGCTTAGATTATGGAGAACATGGATGTAGAACACCAGACACTCCATTCTCCCTCTTTGAAGGTAATTTTCACACATTACTGCTTGCCCTGTAACATGAGCATCTACATCTGTACTTGGTAGTTAATATATTTTAGTTTGAGTTTTACCAACAAAATAATTTTTTATTATTTATTTAATTTTATTTATTTGTTATTATTACTCATTTTGACTAGAGAGAGACAGAAAGGCAGAATGAGAAAGCCAGCCTCCAGGTCGGTCTGCGACCTGAACCACAGTTGACCATGTGGAATCTGGCACCTTAACCACCACACCACCTGCCGGCCCCTCAACAAAATAATTCTATAGTCATTTCTTAAACTACCTGTTCCTTTCATAATGTGGCAGATCAATATTAAAAATCAATTAGCATATGGTCTGCCACATACTAGTGGTCATAATGGTGGCTACCATTTATGGAGCCAGGAATGTGCTGGGCATTTGCAAATACTATCACAAATTGTTTCAACCAGAACACACTGAATTGCTATCTTCATGGCACAAATGAGAAGACTGAGGCCTAGGCACGTAGCAGGTCTGTAGTGACTTGAAGGAGCTCACATTTGTGAAATGGTAGGTCTGTGGCTTAAACTTTTCTAGCTCCATTCTTCTGTCTTCCATCTGGATAACAAGGCTGAGCCCCGCACTGGTGATCTCTTTTCATGTGGCACTGATTGTATATACATAAATGCAGACAGAGTCTCACCTCATTCAAATCATTGCCTTTAGTATTGTAATGCCATTGATGCTAAGAAATGGAGCCACCCTGTAAAAAGAGTCACTTGATATATAACTTCTGCATTTTTTTCTCTTCCTTCAGGAATGGCTGGAACAATATACTTCCTAGCTGACCTGCTAGTCCCCACAAAAGCCAGATTCCCTGCATTTGAACTATAAAAGGAAAGCATGCCCCCTGCAACTCACTGCATGATCCCTTCTGTATATTCAAACCTGGGCTAAGTGCTTTTGTGGCTTTTCAAGGAAATCAAACTGTGTACTTGATTTAGTTGTTTTTTCTTTTTTTCACAATATGTGTTTAGTTCGTCTTATTTTATCGTTTTCTTTTATTAAAACATTCAAGGAAGACTTTTAACTTTAAATTCTTCCTAAAGAGAGACTGGATGATACGTATAGTATTTTGAAGTCATATACATTATTTTAGAACTTGGAGGAAATGTTATTCCTATTTAAGTTCATGAATATAGCCATCTGTTACTCTTTTTTAAATATTTAAAAAGAAATAGACAAAGATAAATATATGACCATTGTTGGGTTTTGCCCTCCACCTCTTCTCTTGAATATTTTTCCTCCAATAGGAGACAGACTGTATTATGACTCGCTTTTTTTTTCTAGATGGTTGATTATAAAAGGGGACAAAAAAATATAGTAATTTTTCTGAAAGGAAAATTGAATTGCCAAAGTAGCAATCTGGACCTGGGACTAAATACCATTTTTCACGTTCGTAGTGCCTATTTGGATCAGAGGTAATCATACTCTCAAATTTGCCTCTTCTTTTGTCACTAAGTCATCCAGTCTCCATAAGCCAACATTTTAATCAAAAACTTCTAAAACATAATGGTCATTGTGAAAATTTTTATGTGAATGTTAGTTCAAAATAAGCTAAAAATAAGTTTATTGTTTTCTCTAAAATAGTATGATGTTTGGGAACTATATATTTAAATGATTTATTACTTATTTGGAACTCTATTTATTCTTTGGTTTTTATATAATGTCAGGAACCTTTGTGTGTGTGAATGTTCTATGATCAGGATTCCAGTGCACCCCGTTTAACTGACCTTCTAAACTTTGACTTGCGGTTTCATTTACTTGGTGATAACCATGCTTAAGTGCCGGCTGTTTGGAATAAGCCATAAGATGTTTTCCTTCCTATCAATTTATCTGAACGTTTGTCTTTTCACTAGATAGTACAGCATTCCATTTCTGTTTAGGAAAACAGGTGGCAAGAGGGATGCTATATCATCAATGACTTGAACAAGAACACTAAGCTTTTGATCGAAAGGCTGTTTAGTTAGGGGATAATATCCAGAGTTTATGCTTAAAACAAGTAGGTCTATGCATATCCTAAGGTGAACAGTTGACCAGTTTCTGAGACCCCAGATTTGGGTTTTACTTGGTAGGTGAGACTCCCTGGTGCTTCAAATTCTATACAAATGTTTTGACTCATCAGCTCCTCCTCCTCTTATTGCTGACTTTCCCGGGTCTATTTTGCTTCTTTTTACCTGATTTTGGAACATTTTCTAGCTTTAAAAAAAGAAAACAGGGTCTTATCATTGTAAATGTGCCTATTTGACAGCTTTCTTGGTCAGAAAAACATAGTATTTTTATTGGAACTTTGAACCAAATCCCCACCTATTGTATGCTGGTTCTGGCAGGTAGAAATCCCCTATTATTTCTATTTAGCACTAAAATAGCTAATATTATTAGAAATTGTCTAAGTCTTTAAAGGCTACTGACAATAGAATCTAAAAAACAGCCACTGCTCCACTCCAAGGATTAGCTTATTCTTTCTGTGGTTTGTGTAAATTAAGGACTACTTTGTGCCTCTTGGATTTCTGTAGTGCTTCTGGTAAGCCTGGTGCAAGCTGTGCCTTTCTTGTGGCAATTTCAGATCCATGGCATTGGCATTTATAGTAATAGGTACAAAGCTGATTTGCCTTTGGCTGGGTGTCCAACTTGAAAGAATGGAGCACATTTGGTTTAGCCGACTGTCTTACTACACTGTGCCTGCAGTTCAAGCCACTGTCGTTACTAACCAAGGGGAAAAGAACAAAACACATTTTCTCTGAGACGGAGGAGAATTGATCATAGAGCTTCTCCAAGAATCTTGATTAATTTACCCTAAAAAGACTTCAAGGCAGAGGAGAACATTTTGAATAAGATACTCATTAATATTTGGGTTATATTTTAGCTTCTATCATCCATTAAATTCATCAGTTCTAGTTTCCTTTTTTA
The DNA here is from genome assembly GCF_000334495.1 of Tupaia belangeri chinensis. Classification (NCBI taxonomy): domain Eukaryota; kingdom Metazoa; phylum Chordata; class Mammalia; order Scandentia; family Tupaiidae; genus Tupaia; species Tupaia belangeri. The sequence goes on along the minus strand of NW_006159448.1, from coordinate 2,233,224 downwards.
AAAAAAAATTTAAGGCTGTTAATAAACTGGCAGAAATTTATGTTTTTGCTATCATTTAAGCTTAAGAGCTAAGAAAGTTTCAGTAGGATTTTAAATTCAGGTAAAGGCTACAGAGCAAAATCCAAATACTCCAAGACCATGGTAGTGACTGAAAGAAACCTTTACACTAGCTTTCTTGGTTTTGAAAGGAAGTACGTGAACCGCAGTCGACTACGTGGGAGTCCAGCGACATAGCCATTGCGCTAACTGCTGGTTCCCTAGTTTCCTTTTTAAAAAAAAAAATTTAAGGCTGTTAATAAACTGGCAGAAATTTATGTTTTTGCTATCATTTAAGCTTAAGAGCTAAGAAAGTTTCAGTAGGATTTTAAATTCAGGTAAAGGCTACAGAGCAAAATCCAAATACTCCAAGACCATGGTAGTGACTGAAAGAAACCTTTACACTAGCTTTCTTGGTTTTGAAAGGAAGTGACACTATTGTTTCAGTTCTATTTCCGTTCATTTTTCCCTCAGTTATTTTTCTTTTTGTTAAAAAAAAAAAAAAACCTTAAAAATTGCTTCCCCAGAAACTCAATAACACCTCTTATCTCCATGTAAAGACTAGACAGTAAAACCTTCAAAATGTTTTTGCTATCATTTAAGCTTAAGAGCTAAGAAAGTTTCAGTAGGATTTTAAATTCAGGTAAAGGCTACAGAGCAAAATCCAAATACTCCAAGACCATGGTAGTGACTGAAAGAAACCTTTACACTAGCTTTCTTGGTTTTGAAAGGAAGTGACACTATTGTTTCAGTTCTATTTCCGTTCATTTTTCCCTCAGTTATTTTTCTTTTTGTTAAAAAAAAAAAAAAAACCTTAAAAATTGCTTCCCCAGAAACTCAATAACACCTCTTATCTCCATGTAAAGACTAGACAGTAAAACCTTCAAAGCTTGTTCAGCAGTGTTCATTTATCCTGTCATGTTTCTGTTTGTGTAGTAGTTAACTTTTCATCATGTGAAATCTGTTGGCATCATTGTGACCATTTCCATAGTCTGACTGGGCTTTAGTCTTATCTTGGTTATCAGTCTCTAATCCTTCCAGTCACTTGGCTCTTTTTTTCCATCTTTGATGTCAGTTCCAATTATTTGGCATCAAAGGCCTTCATGGGAGGTAAAGTTTTAGAAAAACGTAAGTATAAGGCTATTTTCTCTCCTTCTTACCACTTCCCTAAATAACTGAATTGAGAGGCACACTCTGCTCCTATGTTCTCAGGTTAATTTGTGTCTGATCTTAAGATTTCCTGCCTTTGGTTAACTGATTTTCAAATACAAAATATGAAGAGTGAGTATTTACTTATACACTCCACTGGCTCCAAAATTCTTTAGTCCGTTATTATTCGTATGAATTCTGATTCCATTTCTGCTTTCCCTAAACAGGTGAAAGCATCTGATTTCTTTCTTTCCTGGACTGTTGAGCTCTAGAGGAATGGTTTCTCTCCTTCAGCTATACAACAAAGTATTTGGAATAGTCAGGGAACCCACCCCAAAGTTATGTTGTCATTTATAGGGAAGGGCTAGGATCATGTGTATTTCTATGTTCTGTAAAGGATTTGACTTACTGGTTCTCAATAAAATTTTATTAAGACTATTATCATGTGGTTTTGTTTTTTATTTTGTCTTAAACTTGAGTAATATTATCCATCAATGGCAAATGATGGTTCTTTTTCTATACACTATTCCCTAGAATTTGTTCCTCACAATGTCTTTATTTTGGAGTCAAACAAGATTCTTGCACTATTTTTTGAAATTTGAGATTTATAAGAAGAAAATGTTTGTAAATCTGATCATTATAGAGTTAGAAAGAATCTTCCAGGCTTCAAAGAGAGCAGTATATTAACTATCTCATGTGTTTGAAAATCTCCCCTGTGCTTAATAAGTAAAGACCTAATTCTAGAAATTGATTTCCCTGCTGACCAATTCTAAAAGAAACTTGGAGTAGAAGAGGGGATTAAATGAGGCGTAATTATAAAACACATATACAGAGGTTGGAAAGGAGTTCCGCTGAATCACGTGGGATGACTTTGTACCACTGCTTTAGTGACAACGCTCTTCAGTGTCACTTAGCACAACAGAGATTGGCTAAATTATAAAATGCCTGTTTTTATCTCTAAGTGACCTATTGTTCTCTGGTACATGTGATTAAAATTTCCTTTATGTCCCTAGTCTGTTGATGGAATGATTCATAAGGATGAATGCAGAGCTATTGTCATTTCTCTGCTTTGAATGAAGTAAAGGTGTGTATGCTGGTATCAAGTCTTCAGATGGAGGCAATGAAGCCTGGAGAGGACAGTTCTTACCGAGGTCACACAGAGACTCCAAAGTACTGCTTATGTCAGCTGGTAAGGCCAGATAACACTATTCTGTAGTGTTAAACCAGTGGTAAAACTCCCTGGTTCATCTTGCTACCAGAGGACTAAATAAACGAAGATAAGCACACTAAATTGTACCATACTTGTAATCTCATCAACAGACAGAACATAGAAAAGTTAATTTGTCTCCTGTTATTTACCCATAGCACTTTATTTTCTCCTCACTTTGTACTAGAAAAGACCTTTGCCTCCTTCCTCCTCATACTCACTGATTAAAAAAGACATAGTTTTTATGTCATTTCTTTTTCCCAAGATAGTTCCCACTGTAGATTCAATGTCATTGAAAGTCTCATATTTTCTCTGTTCTGATAAGCATCATGTAAACTAAGAAAAACCTACAAGTCAATTCCTTGAAAGTTCGCTTCCTTGTGCTGATTCCTGTCCAAACTTGCCCCTTCCTTCTAAAACTGTGAGTAAATTAATAAAGCAAGAAAACTGGCTTTTACATATATATATATATATATATATATATATATATATATATACACACACACACATACATACACACACACTAGAGAACTACTATATATATATACTAGAGAATTTTGACTTCATTGGTCCCATTATGTAGACTGTCCAAACACTGTTTTTCAGGAACCCTGTACTGGTGCATCCTTGAGAACTTGGTTGACAATTTTCTGAGTAATGGGACAAAGCAAACACAATAATCCACAAGGTGAAATAATGAAGATCAAAAGTGGATCTTAGCAGGGCCGTTGCTCAAAGTCAACCAGTTGAATTTCACATTTCTTTATTCATTTCATTCCATGCAAATTACAGCCATGGTAACATTAAATCTGCAGCCAGTGTTCTGTTATTCTACAAATAAATGTTAGAGATAATATTGGTGAATCATTTGGTCATGCAGGAAAAGACAGGACTCAGGGGCAGTTTATAGATTGTCACCATTATCTGATTTCTCTAACGGAGTTAGGTTATAAGAAATGCATTTGTTACCCAGAAATGACTGATGTGGCTCACTGTGAAAGTTGATGGTTAATACTGGTTGTTTTCTCAGAATTCCACTTTTAGAAATTAATACATGCCCTCCTGCCAATATGATCCACACTGGTGGCACTGTCAGCTTATGTGCTGCAGGTAAGACATCTTATTAGCCATGCCATGCCATTTTATTAAAACAAGATGCTTTAAAACCATATATCCCCCAAATTCTCTAAATACACATACATTTGTATGCAAGGTGACCTGGCTGGGTGCGTTAGATAGACATCCCTACTCTGATAACCAGCAGTCTGGTAAAGAAGACAGGTGACTACAATGAAATGGAAATGTATTCTAACATTTCTCTCAACCCTTGCAACTACTCTCCCTTGTTTCATAAATTCCATATCTATTAAGGTATCTCATGCAGCCGATGGTTTCTGTCTATATAAATATTGGAGTTTAGTTCTTGCAGAGGAAAAGACACTTAACCAGTCCCCAGTACACTCGGAACTCTTATTTGGACCACCTCGGTGATGGGCAAGGTAGGGAAATTTGAACGCAAAAAATGCTTTCACCTAATACTACCTTTACTCAATTGGTCAACTTCTCAAAAATTTCCAATGTTTGCATTATTAAAGATTTAGGTTATATCTATTTTATTCAGAAATCTTCTGTTAAGATAAAAAAGGTTGGGGCCAGCAGGTGGCATGGTGGTTAAAGGCACTGGATTCCCACATGGCCTACCACAATTTGAGTCCTGGACTGATGGCTTGCTTTCTCACTTTCTTCTCTCTATGTCTCTCTGTTCAAATTAAAATAAATGAATGAATAAATGAAATTGAATAAAATAATTTTAAAAAATCCTAATACATGAACCAAAAGTAGACTTAAAGAGACAGAGTGTTCTACCTATCAGCCAAGTTTATAAAGTATATTCGAATGAAAATAGTAAGTGCATTTACCTTCTGGAATCACAACTATGTTATCTGAGTGAAGGTACCTGGAGAGGAAAAAAAAAAAAAAGAACAAAAAACCAGCTGTGATCATTTGGCACTTTTGCCAGTCAGTCAGTTTATAAAATGCTCACCAGAAACTGATAAATATAAATGGGCCCAAACTCACTTTACACCCTACCATAATGTAGTGTCACAAGGCGTGGTTATCACAACTAACTACTAATTACATCTTGAAAATATTTTACGTTAAAAT
>NW_006159448.1:2210390-2228534 GCF_000334495.1 Tupaia belangeri chinensis | reverse complement strand
GAACAAATGTAATTAATTAAATCTTTAAAAAAAAAAAAGGATGAAAAATGTTTCAGAAAAAAAAGTTTGTCGATTTTCCTATTATTAGCGTCTTAGTAACTGGTTTATGACCTGTGGTGATTAACTTAAGGAAATTTGAAAGTATCAACTGTGCTGCTCTAAAATATACTAGTTACAATATCTAGCTAGGGTTAAGATATAGTCATATATGCTAAAAAGAAAAGCATGTAAATATGGAGATAAATATAAACAAGTAATTTCAGTATGATATGCAAGTATGATATTCATAAGCAAGACAGGCTTTTGCTTATGAATAGAAGGGAAAATTAGTGTATGAGACAAAGAAATGTTAAATTAACCTTGAAGTCCGGGCTTCTCAGCCATCACTTTACATAGAAATCTCCTGGGGATCTTGTTAAAGTGAATGAATAAAGGGAGAAAATGTTTTTTAATTAAAGTCATTTGGAATTCAGAGTGCCTTTGGGAAGTAGATCCCTCTATTCCTCTTTTCGAATTTACAAGAAGCCAAGATTAACCAACTCTTTAAAGATACTAAAACAAAAGCAAATTAGGCCCAGCACCATGGTGTGATGGTAGGGCACCACTGTACAAGTCAGAGCCACATGGAAGTCCAGGTTCAGTTCCTGGATTAACTTGGACAGGCCAGGCACAGTGGCACATACCTATAATCCTAGCTAACTAGGAAACTGGGACAGAAGATCACAATATTGAGACCCTGTCAAAAAATACGTATCTCTGGGGCTAGCTCTCAGTGGTAGTGTACTGTTGAAGAGAAGCTGGATCCCACATGGCATCTGGGATTCAAATCACCAACCTGGGCATCTTGAAACATACCAGACACACATGAGAGTGCACAAGACCCAGTAGGCTATAGAACTGGAGGAAGACGAGCATGGTGCAACCAGACCCTGCAAAGGGTGATTCTCTGTTTCCCGCTCTCACTCTCACTTTCACTCTGTCATATGCACCCACAATCATGAATAAAGAAATAATTTTAAAAATATACCTCCCCCATACTTCCTCTCCCTCTCCTTTCATTAACAAAAAGAGTAGCTCACATTTCTTTTCCCAAAACTTTTTCCTTAGCATGTCACTAGTATTAATTGTATAGTAGAAATGTCATTTTCCTTTGTCATCGTCAGTCATTTGCCATGATTTCAATATGAGAAGTTCCTAAAGTAATGTGGGTCTACAGAGCCTACAAGGTTATTTATGTAGGAATACGTCAGTGCTTAAGCACAAAGCTAACTGAAAAGTTTGGAAACTTCATTAGAAAGGGGGGAAATTCATAATTTTTTTCAACTCCTAAATTGAAAACCTGTTACAAATGAGTGTGTCATTAATATCCTTATATTCCTATTTACATAAATATATCCCGTGGGTGCTTTGTGTTGGTGGAGGGTCTTGCTTACCAATGGCTGCTGACTGATCAGGGTGGTTGGTTGCTGAACACTAAGGAGGTTGTGAAAATTACTTTTTTGTGTGTGAAAGCAGAGAATTTACTGAAGGAGAGAGAAATAAAAAAACAGCTCAGCTCCCAATAACAGAGGGGTCCTCAAAAATTGGTTGCCAAAGAAGAACTGAGGCGGGGTGGGGAGGTCCATCTTGGTCAAGAAGGGCTTTGTCTGGGCTTGTTCTAGATGGGGCTCATGCATGCAGTTCCCTCCTGGTGGGAAGGGGAGGCACCTGCTGGATGGGTCCACGTATTCTCCTAATTTTGGAGTGAGTACAAAAATCAGGACATTCCTTGTCTAGAAGCTTTGGGCCATAAAAACTATTCTCAGGGCCAGCAGGTGGCGTGGTGGATAAAGTCACTGGATTCCTACATGGCCAACCACGGTTCGAGTCTCAGACCTGGCAGCTTGCTTTCTCACTTTCCCTCTCTCTCTCTCACTCTGTCTCTACCTGGTCAAATTAAAATAAATAACGTTAAATAAAATAATTCTTTTTTTTTAAAAATCATCTTTTTCTCGAAATGTGGTGGGACCTGGAAGGAAATGTCTTAAAATATGACAATAAAAAACTATACTGCATTGATTGACCATTCCTTTCATAAAAGATTTCCCTGTAGCATGAGATAACTAAGAGGGTATCCTATAACAATAAACATCTACGTTAAAATAAAAAGAAGAAACAGACTAGCAGGTAATATAAGGTTAAGATGCTGGATCCCAAATGGCCAATTGCAAGTTCAAGTCATGGTCCCAGTGGCTTGAAAAATCACACTAGTAATGTGTACATGTGTGCCCAAGATCACAAGAGAATGGAGAAAAAGCAATTGTGGAATGACCATCTTCCCTGGGGGTGATTTCTCACTTGTCACTCTCTGGCCAGCTCATGTACACCATAGAAAAATAAAAAAATAAATTTAAAAAATAAAAAAAGTGCCAGCAGATAGTATGATGATTAAGACACTTAATCCCTCATGGCCGATTACATGATTTGAGGCCAGACCTGGCAACTTGAAAATTATGTCAGGTAAATATGTGCGTGTACCTAGAATCCCGAGAGGAGAATAGAAAAGAAGGGATTGTGGCATGACCATCCCCTCTGGGGAGTGATTTTTCACTTTCCCTCTATGTTTTTCTTCGTCCCTCTACAGCAAGCACACATACCCTATAGCAAAAATCTTTTAAGAAAGAAGAAAGACCTTAAACAATCCTAACTATACTTTGAGGAACTAGAATAAAAAGAGTAAGCCCCAAATAGGTAGATGTAAGGATATAGTATTAGAGTGGAAATAAACAAATTACAAAATGTTGCTGAAATCAATTGAGGGCTCAAATAAATAGAAAACATCTTGTATTTATGGATTGGAAAAGTTAGTATTATTTAAAACTTCATACTACCCAAAGTAATCTACAGATTCAATACAATGCTCAAAACTGCAATGATTTTTTTATAGACCAAGAAAAAATGAAATCTTAAAATTTATATGAAATTACAAGAATCCCAAATAGCTGTAACAATCTTAAGAATGAGAAGAAAGATGGGAGAGCCCAGCAGATAGAGTAATGGATATAACACTGGACTCCCATGTAGTCGTTCACAGTTCAAGTCCTGGACTTGGTTGCTTAAAATTCACACTGAGGGGACCAGCAGTTAGCGTAATGGCTATTTCGCTGAACTCCCATGTAGTCGACCATGGTTCGAGTCCTGGACCCGTTGGCTTAAACTCATGCCGGGCGCGTGTGCGTGTGTGCCTAAGATCCCTAGAGGAGAATGGAGGAGAAGGGATTGCAGCATGGCCATTCCCCCTGGAGGGTGATTTGTCACTTGCTATCTCTCTGTCTCTCTCTGTCTTTCTGGTGAGTGCACGCACCCTATAGCAAAAATCTCTCAAAAAAAAAAATCACACTGGGCATGTGTGTGTATGTGCCCAAAATCCAAAGAGGAAACTGGAAAAGAAAGGATTGTGGTGTGGCCACCCTCCAGGGATTTTTAGATTTCTGTCTGTCTCTCTGGCAAGTACACATGCCCTATAGCAAAAATCATACACACACAAAGGTACAGACAGCAAATTTCTTTATGTCAAAATATATTATAGAGCCATACCAAAGGTGCAGACAGCACACTTCTTTATGTCAAAATATATTATAGAGCCATAGTAAATAAAACTGTATGGTAAAGGTATAAAGACAGATATATGGGACAAAATAGCCCAGAAATAAATCCATATGTATATGATCAAATGATCAACTGATCTTTAGTAAGAGTGCCATGCCTACACAATAGAGAACTTAGTGTTGAGAAAAGTAGACATGCATGTGTGAAAGAATAAAACAAGAATCCTTATCTTACACCATCCAAAGAAATCAACTTTAAAGGATTAAAGACTTAAGACTTAAAACCTTTAGAAAAACATTGGGAGGAAGCCTTATGAGATTGATCTGGCAATGATTTCTTGGCTATGACACAAAAGGCACAGGCAACAAAAGCAAAAATAGACAAGTGAACCTACATCATACTGAAACCACTGCATAAGAAAGGAGCAATTAATAGCGAAAAGGCAACCTACAGAATAGGAGAAATTTTTTAATTATATACAACATAGGGGATATTTTTGTCTTCTTCAGCTGTCTATACTTTAGACTGGATACTTCATAAATAATAATATATTACTTACACTTGTGAAAGCTAGAGATTTCTAGATCAAGGCACCAACAGGTTTGGTGTTTGATGAGGGCTTACTCCCCTCCAAAGATGGCACCTTTTTGCTGTGTCCTCACATGGCCAAATGAGGGGGAAAAAGCTTCCCCTTTTATAGGAGTGTTAATCCCATCTAAGAGGATTCTGCTCTTGTGACTTAATTCCCTCCCTTCCTCTTACTATAAATAGATTAGGGATTAAATTTCAGCTCATGAATTTTTAAAAATTAGTAAAAATAATTGTGCATATTTATGAGTACAGTTGATTTTTCAATATATGAATACAATGTGTAGTAATCAAATCAGGATAATTAGCATTCATATACTCATGAACATTTTTTATTATCAACACATGAATTTTGGAGCGAGACAAACAATCAGACCTTAGAATGTAGTTACTATATAAAATATTTTTTAAAAGAATTATTTTCACTAGTCCAGACCTGACAGCTTGCTTTCTCACTTTCTCTCTGTGTCTCTGTCTTTCTCTGGTGAATACACATGCCCTATAGCAAATTAAATAATAATAATAATAATAAATAAAAACAAAATTCTTTTTAAAAGAAAAGTTTTAGAAACCTACTATGCCACATTGTACTTACTAGTTAACAATACTGAACTGTACACTTAAAAATCACTTCAGAACTTGGAGCATTACAATAGTTGCTGTACATTGAAAAGTTTGTGTTAGATTGGCCATTTTCAAGCTCAAGTTTGAGGGGAATTCTAAAAATATTGTTGAATTGCATTATTTTAAGATTTTTATAAACCAGTGAAAAAAATATTCAAATCTATCTCGTATCAAATATTAGCACATTTGAGACCAGCAGTTAGCGTAATGGCTATGTCGCTGGACTCCCCTGTAGTTGACCAAGGTTTGAGTCCAGGATCCGGTGGCTTAAACTCATGTCGGGCGCGTGTGCGTGCGTGCCCAAGATCCAAGAGGAGAATAGAGGAGAAGGGATTGCAGCATGGCCATCCCCACTGGGGGGTGATTTCTTGCTTTCTGTCTCTCTGTCTTTCTGGCGAGTGCACGCGCCCAATAAGAAAAACCTCTCCAAAAAATAATATATACATATATATTAGTACATTAGATAACTTTGATACTTTACCTTGAGTTTTTTTTTATTTTAAAATAAGAAAATTATACCTTTGAAAATAATGGAGTTGCTTTTACATTTTATTAAAATATATTGAAAGATTTCCTGTAAAATTGCCTTCAATGGCTTTTCTTCTGTTTCCTTGAAAAAGCATATCTTGAGAACAACAGATGGTGTAATGGTTATTTCACTGGACTCTCATATCTTGAGAACAACAGATGGTGTAATGTTTATTTCACTGGACTCCCACATTGACAACATTGGATCGAATCCTGGACCCAGCAGCTTAAAACTCACACTGGGCACATGTGTGTTCCTGCCCAAAATCCCAAGAGGATAATGGAGAAGTGATAGTGGTGTGGCCATCCCACCAGATGGTAATTTCTTGCTTTCCATTTCTCTGATTCTGTGTCTCTCCAGCAAGTACACATGCCCAATAGCAAACATCTCTAAAAAAAATAGTGAAATTGGGGCCAGCAGATGGCATGTTGATTAAGGTGCTTGACACTCAAATGGTTGACCAAGGTTCAAGTCCTAAACCAGGCAACTTGCTTTCTTGCTCTCTCTCTCACTCTGTCTCTCTCTCTGGTAAGTGCATGTATCCTGTAGCAAATTAAACAATAATGACAAATAAAAATTAAATAAATAATTATTTTAAAAATAATGAAGCCAACATTGTACATTCTATAGACATTTAAGTTATGATACAGTAATTTCAATTGTATATCTTCATCTTGTGTCTTAGAATACACATACATATTTGTAGGCCAGTGAAAACTGTCTAGGCCTAAGGTACTGTGCTTATATTACCAAATGAACAAAACGAGCTTGCTTCGGTTTATTCCCTCACACAAAGATGCTCTTAGATTCATAGATTCAGTACAATACTGTGTGTAGTTGAGAGGAAGCATCCTGGATAGAACGTTTTCTGAAATAACCTGTTTAGATGCATATCATACCACAAAATCCTCCATTCCTTGCAAGAAAGAGCCCTGTGGTCTGTACTGGACCCACTGTGTATATACAGTGTCTGACATATAGAGGGTGCTCAGAAAATGTGTTAAAGTACTAAACTAAAATACAATTTCAGGTTGAAATAAGATGTCAGTTAGAGAAATGGACTTGGAAAGCTTTACTTAGATTTATTCTATCCTAATTTATGATCTATGTGTAGCTTTAGTTCCAGTGTCTATTTATTATGGCTTTGCTTCCCATACTAATTACTAATAACCAGCCATCCATTGGTCATTATAAAAGTCATGATGTATTTTTCTATGCAAAAATGCATCATGACTTTTCCAGTGACCCAATAATTATTAAAATCACCTAGGTATTAAAACAGATTTTGTCCAGCAGATGTCAGTAGAGTTCAGTTTAATAATTTCAATTGTTAATGAACTTGAAGAATTAATAGAGATGAAAGGAGGGAAAAATACTTGCTCCCAGAATGGTATTTCTTTGTTGACATTTGGAAAATGGCAAAAATCTACATAAAAAAATTTGTCTAGCCATTCAGTCATATTCAAAATGCTGTAAGTATTCATTTCTTAACAAATAGGGCATTAATGCTAAATTTCTCTCACTTCAAAGTTCAAACCAGTTTAAACTGGGCATCAGGATAGCTGGAGTCAGAATCATAAAAGATGAGGGATGTCCAAGGCTGTCTATACAAACATATTCCTATGTGGTTACAATGCTAGTTGAGTCTATTTTCTGAAAAGCACAAGTTTATTTTACTTTGCCAGTTACCTAGGCCTCTGTCCTTTCTCCAGAGTAATGCAAAAATGCATCATGACTTTTCCAGTGACCCAATAATTATTAAAATCACCTAGGTATTAAAACAGATTTTGTCCAGCAGATGTCAGTAGAGTTCAGTTTAATAATTTCAATTGTTAATGAACTTGAAGAATTAATAGAGATGAAAGGAGGGAAAAATACTTGCTCCCAGAATGGTATTTCTTTGTTGACATTTGGAAAATGGCAAAAATCTACATAAAAAAATTTGTCTAGCCATTCAGTCATATTCAAAATGCTGTAAGTATTCATTTCTTAACAAATAGGGCATTAATGCTAAATTTCTCTCACTTCAAAGTTCAAACCAGTTTAAACTGGGCATCAGGATAGCTGGAGTCAGAATCATAAAAGATGAGGGATGTCCAAGGCTGTCTATACAAACATATTCCTATGTGGTTACAATGCTAGTTGAGTCTATTTTCTGAAAAGCACAAGTTTATTTTACTTTGCCAGTTACCTAGGCCTCTGTCCTTTCTCCAGAGTAATATTGCACCATCCCTTTTAAAATATTAGAAATACAAATGCCTTTCCAGGACTTAAAATACAGCAGAAAAGAGGGAAAGAAAAATGAAACCCATTTTTAAGGAATTATTTTATTGAATTTTATTCAACATTATTATTCTTCTTTTAATTTGACCTGAAGGAGACAGAGACAGAGAGAGGGAAAATGAGAATGCAAGCCAACAGGACCCAGACTTGAACCACAGTCAGCCATGTGGGAGTTCGGTGCACTTCACCACCACACCACCTGCTGGCCCAAGACTCATTTTTTAAAAAGTGTATTCATCTTGTTTATGAGAGGGGGACGTTGAGGGAGAGTGAGAGACAGCCACCCCAACAGGACCTTTATGCAACAATCCTACCCCAGACCTTAGCCCATCAGAATTGGAGCACACACGAGCTCAACATGCACAAGGAGACTTGGGATGGAACTCTATGGTTTTAGCATCATGGAGCATTCTGTTATCCCTGTTATCCCTGTGGCTGGCTCCAGTAATGGCAACTGAGAAAAAATTCACATAAAATTTGCCAAGCCCAAAGTGTTTTGAAAGAGCCTCAGAATCTATCACACTGGCAAGCACTTGTAATTAGTAGGCTTTTCCTAGTTCTGAATGGCTACTTTTCTTATACCTAAGAAAAATTAGATATTTTTCTAATAAGTCATAAAAGACATTTGTTTGTGTAGGAGGCATTCTGGAATCAGGCCTTCTATCTTTTGACCTCTGAATCTGTCTCGAGGTTCCTATCCCCTGCCTGCCACCTACCTCCTCCACACACACATACACATATGCATAAATCTCAAACTCAGAGCTCTGTCTCAATCGTCTTCATATTCTCATTCATTCTCTGCCTCACTCACAGTCCCACCAAGGCTCAAATTACCCAAGAGTCCCTATGATGGATAGATACTTTCGTAAAAATCATCTTTTTCTGCAGCAGCCCATACACTGTACTTTTAAATTACCATATCTTAACGGGAGAAAGGAACTTTATATTCTCAGCGATATTAGAGGATAAAAAAAGACAAGAAGCAACTGACTTTCATTAATAACTTTGCTGGAAAGCAGCAAGGCAACATCTGGAATACTTATTACCCATTTGGCATGCTGTTCATCTCCATGGATGAGATTCAACATGACAAGCTCTGTCAAAAGGAAATAAGTGCCATCTAGTTAAATTAGAATGATTAGGGTCATTTAGACAGAGGAAGTTTAATTTGTATGGATCTAGAAATTTTACACAAACTGGAATACCTAAGTATTTAATCTTCCCCGAAGCTCAATTTAAAATTGAAAGAGACTATTACATAGATCTATAATAAGATGAGACATCTTAGAAATTAATTTAACTATTACTGTACTGTGAGCATATAGCCCAAGAAGTCAAAGACTTTCACTGGCAGTTTGTACACAATTATAGAAGGAAATGTTCTGCTATCATTCATTAACCATTCTATAATTTTATGAAGTCCTTAAGTGAAAACTTGAGCATCCAAAGTGAACATGAATTCTTTTCTACTGCTTTTGAAAATTCTTTTACCGGGTGTGGTGGTGCCCGCCCTATGGAAAATTCTTTTACCAAACTTATCCTGTAAAGCAAAAGTCCACATAATTCAATGTTAACTTTACCTTAAAGAGTGGATATTCTTGGGAACCAGCAGGTAGCGTAATGGCTATGTCGCTGGACTCCCACGTAGTTGACTACGTTTCGCGTCCCAGTGGCTTAAAACTCACGCCGGGGGCATGTGCGTGCGTGCCCAAGATCCCAAGAGAAGAATGGAGGAGAAGGGATTGCGGCGTGACCATCCCCCCTGGGGGGTGATTTCTTGCTTTCTGTCTCTATGTCTCTCTCTGTCTGGCTGGCGAGCGCATGCACCCTATAGCAAAAACCTCTCCAAAAAAAAAAAAAAAAAAAGAGTGGATATTCTTAACTTTTCTAGTGTCATAGATCTCCTTAACAGTACGTTTAAAGCTATGGATTCATTCTCAGAATAATGTGTGTGTGTGTGTGTGTGTGTGTGTGTGTGTACACTAAAATGTATTTCTCAGAATAATATATATGTGTGTGTATATATAATATATATGTGTGTGTGTATATTTATCCTGAGAATAACATATATATTAACATAATATATATATACTTTCAAAATATATATGGAATTTTTTGTTTTAAATAAATAACATATTCCTCATCCAAATGCTTAATACCACAAATGTTCACATTTTGGGGCCAGCAGGTGGCATGTTGGTTAAGGCACTGGACACTCCCACATGGCCGACCATGATTCGAGTCCTGGACCTGTGGCTTGCTTTCTCATTTCTTTCTCTCTCTCTCTCTCCGTCTCTCTGGTCAAATTAAAATTAATGAATGAATAAATAAAATTAAATAATTCTTTAAAAAATGCTCACATTATTTTGGGGGGATTTTGGAATATTTGCACAAACATAATGAAATCTCTTAGGAATGGGACTCAAGTCTAAACACAAAATTCATTTGTTTTATATACACCTTATACACATAGCCTGAAGGTAATTTTCTACAGTAATTTTCTACCTGAAGCAAAGTTTCTTTACATTGAACCATCAGAAGCAAAAGTGCAGGCCCAGCAAATGGCAAAGCAGTTAAATCCCTGGACTACTACATAGCCAACCATGGTTGGAGTCCCAGACCTAGTGGCTTGAAAATCACAATGTGCACACATGTATGTATACCCAAGATCCTGGGAGGAAAAGGGATTGTGGCATGGCCATCTTCCCTGGGGGTTGGGGGGGTGAGGTCTCACTTTCCCTGCACTGTCTCTGTCTCTCTCTCTCTCTCTCTGGCAAAGCACATTTGCCCTAAGGCAAAAACCTCTTTAAAAAAAAAGAAAAAGAAAGTAGAAGTCTTACTAATTCAGCCATCCCTATGGACAGTCTGTGGTGGTTTGACTCTGAGTTTACATACTATTGATAAGCAACCATTTTCTTAATTAAGCTTATTCACATGTAAATACTTTTTAAATTTTATTTTCTTTTACACAGTAGATCACATTATTTAGCTTACAAAGTGAATATTTTAACCTGTGAACATTTCTCCCTAGTCTAGTTGACTAAACTATCAAATATCTTTAACAGAAATTGGCATGTTTCTTTGTCCCATTATTGCTTTTCCTCCCCATTTTTCTTCTAATTGTTTTTCCTCAAACCCTACTCTTTCACACACATTATATCTGTATTTAAATCTGTTTACTGTGTTTCTATATCCTTCAGTCAAACCCTTTCAGTGATAGAGTGCAGACTCTTGGTATATATATATATATAAAGTGGAGACATACAATGTCTCTCCTTCATAGTCTGACTTGCTTCACTCAGCAGTAACTCTTCCATATTCATCCACTTTCTGTCAAAAGCCAGGATTTTGTTGTTTTTTTATGGCTGAATAATATTCCATAGAGTGCATGAGCCAGAATTTTTCAAACATTCATCTCTTCATGGATATTTGGGTTGGTTCCATGTCTTGGCAATTGTGAATAGTGCCACAATAAATAATGATGTGCAAGCACTTTTCTGATTAAGAATTCTTCTGTACTTTGAGTAGATACCAAGGAGTAGGATTGCTGGATCATACAATAGTTCTATTTGTAGATTTTTGAGGAATCTCCAAATTGTTCTCCACAGTGGCTGGACCAATTTACATTCCCACCAGCAGTGTAAGAGAGTTCCCCTTTCACCACGCCCCCGCCAGCATTTATCTATTTTTGTTTTTTTAATCTTAGTCATTCTGACTGGTGTTAGGTGATAGCTCATTGTTTTGATCTGCATTTCCCTTATAATGAGGGAAGTGTTGAGCATCATCATCTTACCAGTAAGAATGTGACATACTATTACAGGGTCCCTTGGGATGCTAACATTGCATTTTGACTGCAACCCAACACTTGAGGTCAGCTACACAATATTCCATTTGTGGCACTATATCTGTGCTCAAATTTTGGAGCTGATATGATTTGAATGTATCTCCCAAAGTTCATATGTTGAAATTTAGTTTTATTATAAAGGTATTAAGAAGAAATTTAATCCAACTATGGAAGTAAGAGATAGTCGTAGTTAGGGAATTAGAACAAGACCTCTATGATTGACTCTTGATGAATTTACAAGAAGAGGGAATGATGCTGAAACAGTGACAATAAGACTTGCTTCCTCAAGTGCTCCCAACATGATCTGCTTTGCTCAATCTCCTGCCATCCACCATGTTATCCACCAGCAAGATCTTCACCAGACATGACCCTGCTCTTTGACCTCCTAGCTATAAGCTGAATAAACCTGTTTTTATAAATTACCCAGACTCAGTTAATTTTGTTATTAGCAATAGAATGGGCTAGAATAGAAGTATTTTGGACTTCAAAATTTCAGATTAGAGATGTTCAACCTGTATAAGATTACAATGAACATCAACTATATTGAAAAACAGTTATGAAATATTGGGTCATTGAAAAAGTCATGATGCTTTTTTTACGTAGACAAACATAGAAAAATACACCATGACTTTTCAAATGATCTAATATTTTAAAATATGTGCTATAGTAGTATACAGGATAAAGTATATACACACACATACACATATATGTATATAACATATGTGATTCTTAATTAACACATCTAATAACAAAAGCTGTCTAGATTTTGGATATACAAACTTTATTTATGACTCTATGAAAAAGATGGGTCAGAGAAAGGAGAGAAAGACTGAAGACAAGAAGACCATTAGGAGGCTGTGCTATGTATCAGAGAAGCCCTTAGAGAACCAGAGCCAAGAAGTAGCAGAGAAGATGAGACATGGCAAACTTATAGGACATAATCAACGAATGCAGCCAGTTGGATACGGGAGATGAGGGAAAGAAAACATTAAAGATTATCTATTGATTCAGCAACTGTCTTTAAAAACTTGCTTGGATGTCCTAGAACTTAGCACACCTAACTTTGAGAGAACTAACATTGAGGTTCTTTTACAATTAAAGCTTAGAAAAGGTGTACATAGGCCTACTCACAGTGATTGAAAGTACATGTATTTTAAGGACAGAATTTTGACTACTCTTTGCTATTCTGAAGTTGTTTCCAGGAGACTGGGAGAGTCAGGACTACAAACATTAATAGAATCCTACTAACAGAAAATTTATAGAGGGATGTTATATCCTGTCCCAGGCAGAGAATTTTTATGATGTACAATGAGTTTTCTTTCTTTATTTATTTATTTTCTCTTTCTTTCTTTCTTTCTTTCTTTCTTTCTTCTTTCTTTCTCCTTCCTTCCTTCCTTCCTTCCTTCCTTCCTTCCTTCCTTCCTTCCTTCCTTCCTTCCTTCCTTCCTTCCTTCCTTCCTTCCTTCCTTCCTTCCTTCCTTTCTTCCTTTCTTCCTTTCTTCCTTCCTTTCTTTCTTTCTTTCTTTCTATCTTTCTTTCTTTCTTTCTTTGGAGAGGTTTTGCTATAGATGTGTATGCCCGCCAAAAAGACAGAGAGAGACAGAGAGACAGAAAGCAAGAAACCACCCTCCAGGAAGGATGGCCATGCCACAATCCCCTCTCCTCTATTCTCCTCTCAGGATCTTGGGCATGCATGTACATGCGACTGGCATGAGTTTAAGCCACAGGGTCAAGGACTCGAACTGTGGGTGATTACGTGGGAGTCCAACAACATAGCAATTAAGCCAACTGCTGGTCCCCATAGTGAGCTGGTCCCCATATCTCCCATTCTTTCTTTCTTTTTTATTTTTAGAAGTTTTTATCTTAGGGCATGTGGCCAGAGGTTGTGGGAGAGACAGAGGCAGTGAAAGGGAAAGTGAGAAATCACCCTCAAGGAGGGATGGGCACATCGCAATCCCTTCTCTTCCATTCTCCTCCTGGGATCTTGGGCATACACGCACATGAGCCAGTGTGATTTTCAAACCACTGGGTCCAGGACTCAAACCATGGTCAGCCATGTAGGAGTCCTGCAACATAACTGCTATATCATCTGCTGGCCCAAAGCCTTCTTATTTCTTAAAAGCATAGGCATTCTTTTGCCTATTTCTTTCAGGAACAGAGACTTATGATTTTCTTCAACCAATTACTAATCCAAGAATTTAAAACTCACCTATAACCTACAAGCCTCTGGTTCCAGATGTTCCATCTTTTGGGGCCAGACCAATACAATTATGCAGATTGACAACTTTCCTGCTCTTAAAACTATATAAAAAGGAATCACTGAGTCTCAACACCCTGAGAAACACGCTTGTCTTTTTCTGAGTCTGGTCACTCGATTCTGTGCTTAGTAATAAACTGCACTAATTATTATTTTTACAAAGTTGGTTATTTCCATGAACAATTTGAATTACTTCAGGAAATAGCCCATCCTAAGATTCAGGTTTTTAGGGACAAAGAGAAGAAAGAACTAATCAAAATGACTTTATATCAGGCTTCACAAAAACAGTGAATGATTATAGAACAGGAAAAGGGAAAATAAGTGAGTCCAGAACATCTTTTGGTACCACCTGTTGATGGAAATAACCAACTCTACAAAAATAATAATTAATGTAGCTTATTTCTAAGCACAAATTTGAGTGACCTAGGCCCAGAGAGGATGCAAAACATGTCTTTCTCAGGGTGATCAGGTACAGGGGTCCCTTTTATTTGATTTTGAGATTGAGCAACAGAGTTTGAAATTTAGTGAAGAGTTTTTTCATTGGTCTGGCCCCAAAAGGCAGGACTTATGGAAGGGGAGGGGCTTGTAAGTTATAGGTGGGTTTTACAATTTTTAGGATGGTGATTGGAAAAGAAAGGTTGCTGAAATCAGAAAGGAATGTACTTTGACAGAGACAAGGAGGCTTAATACATATCACAAAGATACTATGCCAGGGACAGGATGTAGGAAGAGTCCAGTTACCAATGGGTCAAAGTGGTCTGTTAATGTTTGTGGGCATGACTCCCTCCAGGCCCTCTGGAAAGGATTTTGGAAACAGGAAAATGTCAGACTTCTCTTCTTTTTTCGTTTTTACTTTATTTTTCTTATATCGTTCAATCACATTGTTTAGCTTACAAAGTGAACATTTCAATATGTGAACTTTTCTCCCCAGTCCAGTTGATCAAAATACCTTCAACAAATTATACCACACCTCCCTGTCTCATCAATGCTCTGCCTCTGTATCCATCCTTCAAATGACCTCTCCTAGGCCCCACTCCTCCACACACACTACATCTGGCATTTACACTCATCTCTTGTGTTTGTATATCTTTTAGACAATCAGTTTCGGTTGCAGAGTGCAGATACTCGGTATATATTAAGTGGGGAAATACAATGTCTCTCCTTCATAACCTGGCTTGCTTCGCTCAGCAGTAAATCTTCCAAGACTTCTATTCTGACATCAAATTTTTTAAATGCTGGAAATAAAGAATGGGGATACATTGTTTAGAAGCCTGAAGCAGTTTCTAAAAAACTATGTTAAAATTATTTTGCAGAGGGACCAGCAGATGGTGTAATAGTTATGTCACTGGACTCCTACATAGTTGACTACGGTTCAAGTCCTGGATCCAGCAACCTAAAACTCACACCAGACACATGTGTGTGTGTGTGTGTGCCTAAAACCCCAAGAAAAGAAGGGAGGAGAAGGGATTCAGCATGGCCATCCCCCAGAGGATGATTTCTCACTTTCTGTCTCCTCCATCTTCTCTCAGTATTTGGAGCACATACGCACATGCACTTGTCATGAGTTTCAAGCCACTGGATCTGGGATACAAACACCAGTCAATCATATGGGAATCCAGCAGCTTAACCACTACACCACTTGGTCTCCCTGTGTAAGCAATTCTGATGAATTACCAAAAGAGAGCTCAGAAGAAGGGAATTTAAATCTCTAAGGTTCCAATAATTTATGACTTATTTTCTCATTCTAGACATATTCATTCATAAATATTCACTTTACACTGAACTTTTTATTTATAATGATTTTTCTGTAATAATCCTCCCCCCAATTGTATAAGATTCAGGTCCAACAAACCTGGATAATCATCTATAACTAGCACAGGTGCTCAATAAACATTTCCATTAACTTATTAGAAAAACTATTTCCACTTCTCCAAAATGGAGTTGGTGATATTGATCAGTCACCAAATAGCAGAGTTTGAAAGTGCTAATTTGAGGAAAATTTATATGACAACAATTCTCTATATAGGCCTTTAATCTTTAAAGGTATTTTTACATTTACACTCACAACATGTTAGCACTTCCAAGGTCCTTAGAAATTTTCCAAACACTTTCTTTTGCAAATGAATAGTCAGCCCCCAAAAGGTTAAGTAATTCAAGGACTCACAGCTAGTAGCTGATTGATTGAGGACAGGGCACAGGCATACTGATTTTGGAGAGTGCTGGAGAGAAGTGATCAGGATTTCTATACACTAGCCAGGAACAAAGTCTTTTGTTTTTCTCTTTTCTTGCATACAATCTCCCAGATCCCAGAACAGTGAAAGATAGTTTTGTGCTTCTTTGCACCCTCTACATTAATAGTGCAATTGAAGAGTTAATGATTAGGTAGTAAACTAGCCTAGTACATGCTAACCAATCTCTACTCTTAATGAATGTCTAAGCAATCATGTGTCTGCATTAAGAGAATAAAGCAGTGTAATACAGGGTGAGAGTTGAGGCTGCATTGGGATGCGGGTTAGAGAAATGTTCCTTCAGGATCTGGGAATCTCCTCCAGGCAAGTGTATGTTCTCAACATGCGATGCCCTAGACTTTTGCAGTGGCTGCAGTTTGTCAGCGCTTCACTGTGGCTCCAGGCTGAAACCAAATCCGATGTTAGTTCATCCCCCATCAATCTGGAGCCAAGCCTAGAAATAGTTCCACTGCTACCTTAATGGCATTTGGGACAGGAGCAAATGTTCTACACTGTGGCGCCTGTTGGCTCTAATCAGATAAATTAAGGAGTTGAGCATGTTTCCACCATTTGGTTAAGTTTTATTTTAGTCCCCAAGCCTCTTTGCTCCCATTTTAAGGCCTGGCACTTTCTCACTAGCGAAGGCCATACTGCCTTGTCACTGACAGAAGCTTCCTCAAGTAGAAGTGCCACATGCCATCTCCACCCTAAGGGACATTCAGTGTCCAGCAAACCAATTGTGCAGCTGTTCTGTAATATCACAAAGCCTACCTCTTTGTCTCAGCATGCTTAAAGCATCTCCTTTCAAAAATAAATTGATAAAATCTGCCTGAGAGAGCACACAAGGTTATATTTTAGAGTGGAAAGAGACTTTTCTGAGATCAGAATATAAAGTTCAGACAAATAGACTCAATTTTGTTTATAGAAACAGAATAAGGTCTCAAAAATTATTCTTAGTTTCACCTTTGAAGAGAGCAACACTTAATTTTCTCTCTTTTTTTCTTAATGTCTGTTGATTTATTTCTTCCATGAGCAAAGGAGAGAGACAGAGGAAGAGACCCCAACAGGGTCTTGAATGTGATCCATCTCCAGCCTCAGCCACTCCCAGATCATGGGTGTTTGCCTGTCTGACACACTCAGAGAGGCCTCTAGATATAAACCCAGAACCTTCCCGTGTCAGATCACAGATGTCTTCCACCGTGACACTATTCAGTTAGACCACATTGCTTTGCTATTCAACCATTTTTGACCAAGAAAAACTAAAATTTTGAACGGTTGGAAAATACATACTTGTATTCTCAGAAAATTGATTCAGCTCTTTCTTTTAACTTGTGTCATCATTCCTTGGAATTACTCATAGCTTGTGAAATCCTATAACTACAGTAACTGCAAAGGATATCATCCTTGGGTTACTAGGAATCCTTTCTTAGACTTTGTCCAGTGTTGACATGAAATAACTTCTCTTGCAAGTTTATATATTGCTGTCAAAAATAAATTACAGAAAACATAAGCAGGAGAATAAGGAGAAAGAGAAAAAGAGAGCAATGTTGATTGCTATTAGCTTTGTCCTCCACCTTTACCTAACCAGCTATAAACTTCAAACCGGAGCTACTGATTGAGAAAATGTATACCAATCAACTTATTGGATCAATGATTCATCTGTCAAAGCACTTTAGATGAGGGCCAGCTGATGGCAGAGTATAATGCAACACTCTGCAGGGCTGGACCCAGATAAGAAGAGCCTGGATGGGTCCTGGCTGGCCTAGGCTGGGAATAGATTGCAGTGTGAAGACCTGATGTTGTGGCGGGCTTTCTCTCTCTCTCTCTTTCTCTGTCACTCGATTGCATAGAAAATAAATAAGCTTAACATAAAAAGAAAAGCTCTTTAGGTCAGGCAGAAATGAAAATTGTTTCTACCTGAAAGGGGAATAAATTATATGCAGAAGTGATGAATAAAGCCTGGCCACTAGCCACATAAACAAGACAACAACTTGGGCCAGCAGATGGTGTAGTGGTTATGTTGCTAGACTCCCATGTGGCCTACAGGGGTTCAAGTCCTGGCACTTGTGACTTGAAAATCACACTGAACGCATTTGCATTGTGCACAAAATCCTGGGAGGGGAATAGATTTGAGTGTGGCCATCTCCCCTGGCAAGGAGGATGATTTCTCACTTTTCCTCTCACTGTATGTTTCTCTCTCTTT
>NW_006159448.1:2166415-2210095 GCF_000334495.1 Tupaia belangeri chinensis | reverse complement strand
CCTATAGCAAAAAAAAAAAAAAAACTCTCTTAAAAAAAAAAAAAGAAAAACAAAATTCAATGTCAGTATGCATCCATATATGTTAGCACAGAATTAATTAATACAGTTTTCCCCTCATCAATGAACTCAGTCAGTTACTGAAAATATCTCCAGATTGTCTCTACTTTTAGCCTAGTTAAATAGAATGCTTTTCCCCATGTAAATGTAAGTCTTCATGTAACTACAGCCCCTTAAGTTGTGTTCCCTAAAAAAATCTCCTGTACTAGTCCAAGCTCTTTCAGGGAGAGCTAGCTCTGTCTTATTACCATTGCATTTACATGGGAGACATTGAAAATAGTAATTAGTAAATACTTATTGAATTAATTAATCAAGGCTAAAAAGATAGCATTGGTTTTATGAAGTGTTTTTTAAGAAGTTACTTAGTGTCCTGTCTTTATTCATTGACTGGTATATTCACATATTAAGGTATGTTGTAAACATCTTTGTCATTCTTGAGAATTTACAACTGTAGAAACTAAGTATTTGAGTGATTAGTTTTTTCTTAGGTCACACTGTACCCGTGGCTGGTGAAACGTTTATCTGTTGTCCTTACTTCCATTCAGGACTCTATGTAACTCTGTTTTTTTGTTTGCTTGTTTTATTTATTTATTTATTTATTTATTTATTTTGGAGAGGTTTTTGCTACAGGGCGAGTGCACTCACCAGAAAAACAGAGAGAGATTAGACAGAAAGCAAGAAATCACCCCCTGGGGGTATGGCCACGCCACAATCCCTTCTCCTCCATTCTCTTCATGGGATCTTGGGCACACATGCACACGCTGATGTAAGGCCACCGGGTCCGAGACTCAAACCGTGGTCGACTACATGAGAGTCCATCGACATAGCCATTACACCAACTGCTGGTCCCAAGCACTCTATGTACGTTCAAAAAACACTAATGTTTCTTGATAAGATGACCATATACTTTATCTTCCCAAACTGAGACACAGTGAAAAGAGCACTATTAATAGCTAAGCCAAGATAATAGACATAAATCGGGACATACCCAGGACATTTCTTCATCTAACTTTCTGACACCCTACTATGTGCTTCCCATTAGGCTAAGTCCTGTGGGAAAGAGAGTGAATGTATTTGCCATGTAGTTGGCAGAGGGTGGTGAGAGTCCTGGGTGAATGAACCAGCACCATGTAATCCTTATTTTCCTTGAATGAACCTCCAAAATGCCTATTTCCCTTGTCAGAGGTTTTTTAGTCTAGAGAGGAGGGTTGGAAAGCACTATGTTTGTGGGCCCTGCTCTATTCTCACTGCTAAAGTGTGTACACATTTTTGGAATTTTTGCTCCAGTTCCTTTAAAGCTATTAGCTATTAATAAATGACAACAAGAATTAGAAACCAGAGTCATTTTTTGTTTGTTTGCTTGCTTTTGTTTTCGTTTTGAGAGAAATTTTTGTCATAGGGCACATGCACTCGCTAGAGAGACTGAAAGGAAGAATTAACCCCTAGGAGGTGATGAGCATGCTATAATCCCTTCTCCTCCATTCTCCTCTCAGGATTTAGTCACACACACAAATGTGGCCAGTATGAGTTTTAAGCCACTAGGTCTGGAACTTGAACCATGTCTGACTCCATGGAAATTCAGTCACATAACCATTACCCCTTATTTTTTTTAAAGGGAGATTTTTGCTATAGGGTGTGTGCACTTGCTGGAGAGATAGGGAGAGACAGAGAGACAGAAAGTGAGAAATCAACCCCCAGTGGGAATGGCCATGCTGCAATCCCTTCTCCTCCATTCTCCTCTCAGGATTTAGTCACACACACAAATGTGGCCAGTATGAGTTTTAAGCCACTGGGTTTGGGACTCGAGCTGCGGTTGACTACATGAGAGTCCAACAATGTAACCTTTACACCATCTGCTGGTCCCAGAAGTAGAGTTTCTAAAGTAAACTCATTTCTTCAGTAATTTCAAAGGTAAAAAGGCAGGTTTCTAAGATAAAAGCAAAGGAAGTAAGTCATTTTTAAAATTTACTTACTTACAATGAATTTTCACTGCCATCTAGATCAAGATATGAAACACTCTTGGCACCTCAGAAGGCATTGGCAAGCCATTTTGAATGAATTCAGGGTAAACTTACTATTCAAGATTTGTTGTCAAAATTTGTATTTGGTATAAACCTTTGAATCAAAAAGCTCAAATCCCAGAGCAGCAAGGACTGGTTGCTTCTTATCATGATGTCAAGAAAGATAGGAAAGAAGTATAATGAGTAAGAAGACTGAAAATTAATAGAGGGGGCTGCAAGTGGCGTGGTGGTTAAGGGCACTGGACTCCCACCATGGCCAACCACGGTTCAAGTCCTGAACCTGGAGACTTGCTTTTTCACTTTCTCTCTCTCTCTAGTCAAATTTAAGTAAATAAATAAATAAATAAAGTTAAATAAAAAATATTTTTTAAAGTTTTCTTTAAAAAACTGTAAAAAATAATGTAGTAGGGAAAACGTAAGGAGAATAAGCAGTGCCCAGCTCTTTCCTTCCTTTCTCCCTCTAGGAGAGATAAGCAGCTAGCTACCTGCATCTTTAATTTAACACTGCTTTCAAAAAATCAGAACTGATTGAGCATTTATTAGAAGCCAGAGAGTCAGGTACTGTATTAGACACTGTGTGCACCTCATTGAACACTCACAATCATGCTATAAAATGGAGAGTAGTATTATTATATCAATTTTACAGCTGAGGAATCTGGGGAATCAGAGATGTCAATCAACTTGACCAAAATCACACAACATTTAAGTATTGGAACTAGGACTCAAATCTTTTCTGTCACTATACCAGTCTTCTGCTACAAATAAATAGACTATTCTAATGCAAACATCTATAAAGTAAGAGATAAATTAAGTTTTAGTTGAGTTCTTTACTCGCTTCAAAACTATAACCCCATGAAAATAATTTTGAAGTCATCGGTAAATTATGTGAGAAATTTCTTAAATTTCATGTCCCTTCACATGGTCAAGGAATACAATTCACAGGGAAACAAATCAAAAAAGACATGACTTGTTTAATATACAACTACACCATATGATTTAAGACTTTTATTGAGAGAGAGATTTTTGCTATAGGGCATGTGCCCTCGCAAAAAAGACAGACAGAAAGCAAGAAATCACCCCCCAGCAAGGAGGGACATGCTGTAATCCCTTTGCCTCTATTCTCTTCTTGGGATTTTGGGCATGCACACACACACACGCAGTGTGAGTTTTAATTCGCTGGGTCTGGGCTTTGAATCGAGGTCAACTGCATGGGAGTCCAGCAACATAACCATTATGCTATCTGCTGGTCCCCAATTTAAACTTTTTAAAATTATTTTTTATTCTCTAATGTTTTTATATTTCATTACTGTATACATCTTTACAGCATACAAAATAAACTTTCCTGGCATGAATACACTGCATATTGGTCCAAAGATATTATTACACACATTTTCATCAACAGATAAGTTTCCATTTTTGTGTCCATTAACTGTGTGCCCCCCCACACTCTTTAATTCCCTTTCTCCTCCCACTCTCATCCTCCTATCACACTGTCTCTAGTGTCCACAAGCTTCTTAATGAAACTTGTACTTTCCCTGGGATATAGAATGCCTGAGTAAATGCACACTGACATGTGGTCATTATTTTTTGTCAGTTGGTTCACAGAGATTATGCTTGTTCTTAGCAAAGATTACTTCTACATTTTCCCTCCTCCAGTATTCAAGTTTATCTTTTCTCCTTCCTAAAAGCAAAAAACAATTATCTTCAGATGTTTGGAATTTACTCTGGAATATGTCCTGATTTTACAAAAGGATCATGGCATATCTGGCATGAAGCACCTGCTCAGGGAATGTCTACCTACCTACCACTCTCTAACATGAACCTTGGCAGCTGTGGTATGCTAAGGTGTTGTGGAGAATGGGAAGAGCTGGGGAAAAGGGCTTCAATTCACTGGATTGCAGGTCAAAGTCACTTTTTTTGTTTGTTTGTTTGTTTTTTAGCGATATTTACTATAGGACATGTGTGCTCACCAGAGAGACAGAGAGACAGAAAGTAAGAAATCACTCCCGAATGGTAATGGCAATGCCACAAGCCCTCCTCTTCCATTCTCCTCTCAGAACCTTGGGCATACACACACAGCGTTAGTTTTAAGTCACTGGCTTCAGGATTAGGACCGTGGTCAACTATATGGGAGTCCAACAACATAACCATTATGCCATCTGCTGGTCCTCAAAGTCACTTTTTAAAGCAACAAGTTCATCTAGAGCTTTGTAGTAACTTAGCTGAAAATTTAAGACCTAAAAAAAGCCTTTCCTAAATTGTGCTATATTTCATCAATACTTTTTTCAGAATTGTCAAGTGACCTAAACCAATGTGAGCTACACAATGGACTGGTTCTTTAGATTAATCAGTCACCTCTACCAATAAAAGAAAAAGAAAACAAGAGTCATATTTTCTTGTAATCTGGTGACCAGTTTGATGTTACCTGTGAAAACAAATCTTAGACTGAATTCTGCCACTCATACAAACATGATTGACCATCAATCCCAAAAGCAGCCTTACAGGCATGTGGCCTGTTCTGAGAGCTTTGTAAGGTCCATCTCTCTGTCCCTGCAGCATTTGGAAAGTACCTTGAACAAAATGGTGCCCAAAGGAGGTACAACTGTGCTATAGCAGCAGGATCACCAACTTTTGGATCAGGCAAGCAGTTGGCATTTCCTGTTAAGTTGTAACTACTAAGAACGAACAGGTGTTAGAAATAGAGCACCTGTTTCAAAGGGTGTAAGGTCGGTTTCTCCAGATTTTAAAATCTCTTTTTAGAGGTACTTATTCTATATTTGCAACTAACCCACGTGTCTTTTTTTTTTCTTGACTTTTTTTTTTTTTTGAGAGATTTTTCACTATAGGGCACGTGTGCTCGCCAGACAGAGAGAGACATTAGAGAGACAGAAAGCGAGAAATCAACCCCCAGGGGAGATAGCCACGCCACAATCCCTTCTCCTCCATTCTCCTCTCGGGATCTTGGGCACACACACACACGCACCTGGCGTGAGTTTTAAGCCACCAGGTCAAGGACACGAACCGCGGTCGACTACGTGGGAATCCAGTGACATAGCCATTACGCTAACTGCTGGTTCCCACCCATATGTCTTTGACACTACTCAATTCACCATTGAAAAGCTATTTCTAATGTCCCTCATGCACACTAATGAACTCTTATCTGGGTTCAGAGAACAACACTTGAGGTACATATTGTATCTGGAGTTAGATTGCTCACTAGGGTATTTCAAATACTGAAGAACTATTGTAATGAATACGTCTGTTTTTAAGATAAATATTAAAATAAGCAATATACACACACACATACACATACAATTCCCTATGTAGTTTTAAAATGTAACTGTTTAAATTTAATTTACAGGCAATGTATTACTAATATACTTGATATGTGTTCAGGATTACATTTCTTGGAGCTTTGAAAAAATGGTAGAAGTGACTCTCCAAACTCTTTCTTCTTCTTTCTCCCCCTCCTTCTTCTTCCTTAAGAGCAAAAGTTCAGATATAGGCCTTGGGAAAAATGGAGTCATTTGGGATGTAAACAAAAACCACTGTGTAAGTCATAAAGATTTAACAAAAAGTCCTGGGACAAATACTTTTGCAGAACACAGTTCTTGGAATTGTCCCTTATACATTTTGTTTGTTTGTTTGTTTTTTGGTTTTTCTTTTCTATTACTCTTCTCTTTCTCCCTTGCAGTGGGTGGATATGATACCCAGAACCTGAAGGTGTCTCTTCTCTCCTTTTGAATGTCAGAGAAGACTGAATAGAACCAGAAAAGGGAAAGTAAGCTTCTCCAGATCTGAAGGATTAAGGAAGGCTCGTTCTCTTTCTCTCTGTTCTTGGTTTTCCCTTACTTTTCTTTACTTCCTTCTCTAGAGATTAAAGGCAAGCTCCAAAACCTCATTTCGATCTTGACTAAAGGAAAATAGAAGCAAGACCTTTTCACCTGCATCAAATCTGGATCTTTTTTTTTTTTCTTTGAGAGGTTTTGCTATAGGGCGTGTGCGCTTGCCAAAGAGAGAGAAAGACAGAAAGACAGAAAGCGAGAAATCACCCCCACCTGGGAGGATGGCCATGCCGCAATCCCTTCTCCTCCATTCTCCTCTCGGGATCTTGGGCATGCACACACACACGCCTGGCATGAGTTTAAGTCATGGGGTGTGGGACTCGAACCATGGTCGACTACATGGGAGTCCAGAGACATAACCATTATGCTAACTGCTGGTCCCTCAAATCTGGATCTTAAGAACATTAAAAAATTCCATCATTTACATTGATTTGACAAAGATTACAACACCAGGAGAGATTCAAATCCCTAGAAAGTAGTAAGATGTTCCATTTTGTTCTGTTGCTAATAACAGGAACACCTGAGTGTGGATAATTTAAGAAGAGAGAGATTTATTTTGTTTAGGATTTTTGAGGTTCAACATTTAGTGAGGATCTTCTTACTAGCGAATGTCATGGAAGAAGCCAAGAGCTTGAGCAGAGCAGAGCATGTCTGTGTCTGGGTCATTCCTTTTCCTTATAAACTCACCAGGACTCAACCACGGGGCCCCACCCTTCAGGTCCTGAAGGCCACCCCTTTCAACACCACAATCTGGTCTTCTAATGGTTTCACAATACAAACAAATTCCAACATGGACTGAGGAGCGGGAGGCACACTTAAATCATACCATAAGGTATGCGAATGCCTGGAGCACTCCTTAGGATTCTAGCAACAGCCACCATGCAGGGGTTGTCAAGAGCCAGGTTTGCACATGGAGTCTAGCATAGTGGCACGTATACCTCAGGCCCTCAGCCTGCCAACGATTCACAGTTCTTTCCATTTAAAATCTGTCTGAGCATGAGTTGTGACAAAGAGAAGAGAAAAAAAATTACCTGGTGGATATACCAATAAAATTTATACGCACTTGCCAGGGCAAGTACAAAATGTTACGCTTTCTGCAATCGTATCACCATTGCATTTGTTAAAGATAATTAAATGGGTGGCACCAGCTTCCAGATATATTTCACTAAAGTCAGGCAGCCAACAGCCTCCAAACTAAAATATATTTTAATGATGAAACAGCGTTATTGCGCCATCTAGATTTCTAGTAGGAAAGTCTTCTGAATTCCAGATGTTTTATTGCTGTGCACATTCCCTAACATCATTTTCTAGGACCGTTCCCTTTATTCATCTCACTCTGAGCTGCTTAGGAGAAAAGAACATTGTTCACATAATCTCTGTGAATGGAGAACAAATAGACTCAGAAAAGAGAATTCAGAAATACTCAGCTGGTTATTATTTTAATGCCATAGCTGAGGCTTTGTCCCTTTTCCCTTTGAATCTTTCCCACAAACAAGATGTATTTTTGAACTAATTACACAAATACTACTTTAAGCCTCATTGTATTCGACAATAGCCTTCAATTAGATGTAATGGCACTGTATTTGGGAGAGAGCTTTGTACTTCCTCAAAAGCTCCGATTAGAAAGAGAATGTGCATGTCCAGAGAGTTTCATGGCACATAGAAAACATGAATGCTTTCAAAGAGACCTTCAGAACTTTACAAACATTTGTCATAGTTATTAAAAACATTTTCTGGGTATTCCAAAAATATTTCAGTGATTAAAGGTACATAATAATTCTTGCTACAAGTTTCCTAGATTTATTTAAGCAGTATTTTACTGAATAAATAGAAATTAATATTTATATTCTGATTAAAGAAGACAGACTGCAATTGTTGACTTTAGAATCACTATAAAAGTGAGAAACACTAGGAATTCTAATCAGAAATGCATCACCAAAGGAAGTTCTATAACCAATATGAATTAGGGCATTTCCACCAGCTGGTGTTTTTTCATGGTAGGAAACCCCGGGAGGTTTAGCTTTCTGTCTCTGCTCTAATTTGAACGCAGGCCTTATTTCTTCAACAACAATTTATTAAGCACAATTGCCAGGTGAACCTTAACTCCGACATTCACATTCCAGTTTCACAACAGTTTTGTCCATACCGTGGAAGCCCTGGAGAAACTTCCAGAGTATGGAAATGACATTCCTAGTTGGATATCTGAGAAGGCAGAATTGTGTTCAAAACCCCAGTTGGAGGAGTCCGACCCGGCGGGGCTCCAGGACCCGTCTGAGCCCTTTGACCTTTGAGCATCGCTTCCGGTCGGTTCAGTGAGTTGGCAAGGCCGCGACTGTACGCCCCCCGACCATGGAACAAGCTTGGGTCACTTAGCTTGTTGGCAAGGCCGCCTGCTATTCGCTCCGGGACTGTGATAGCCTTGCTGGGAAGTGACCCCCCTCTGACTCCCCGATATATTACTATAAAAGAATTACATAGTTTTCCCATACATATTTGTAGCAAGATTTCCCCAAAATCCCCCGACCACTCCCTGACCATTTACTGTTAACTACAACGCTTCATTGGGCACAATAAAGGGTGTGCTAAAGTTTTTCTTGATTGTTGGAAGGCCTTTCAAAACACATTTATATAAACTTAAAAATTACCTCTTAGGCAGAAACTGACCCAGGACACTCCTGCCTCACTGTAGCTAATGTTCTGACAAAATACATGATGGTGGTGCCACAAGCACAATAAGAATGCCTAGGTGTGCCACAAAGTTTTCCATTAACTCATTAGTCACTTCACCACCAGCTGAAAGGGCTGTATCCCCACCCTCATCAAGTGAACACTAACTTCACCCCTTCAGGATAGGTAAATACGAAACCACGCTCCCAGAACAGAAGTTTCCAAAAGCTTGCTTACATCAATCTATTGTCGAATTGTATCAATGATTAATAGATCCGCCCTTAATTAAAACTTGAATAGAATCTCTGATTCAATTGTTAAAACTTTATGAATTAAGGATTAGGACACGTAGCCCCTCTCCCACTTACTTGCATGTATCTCATTTTCAATAAAAAGGCACGATATTTCCTAGCAGTTGTCACTCCTCAGAGAGCGATCTTAGAGGAGTGTCCGGCTTAGGACGTGCATGAAAAAGCACGAGGCCTTTGTCTTTCTTTTCTTCCAGCATCGCCTCCGTAGAACCAACCCACCCCCGCCGAGGCTGGTCCCCGGCACCCAGTCAGATTAGGTCTCCTAATAGTTTCACAATACAGACACATTCCAGCATGAACGGGACACACACACACTCACACACACACACATTTAACCATACCATAAGGTATACATATGCCTTGAGAGACTCTACAATTCTATTTTTTTATCCCAATGTCATAGTTGTTTTGTTTGTTTGTTTTGGAGAGGTTTTTGCTATAGGGCATGTGCGCTCGCCAGACAGACAGAGAGAGACAGAGAGATAGAAAGCGAGAAATCATCCCCCAGAGGGGATGGCCACGCCACAATCCCTTCTCCTCCATTCTCCTCTCGGGATCTTGGGCATGCACGCACACGTGCCCGGCGTGAGTTTAAGCCACCAGGTCCGGGACTCGAACCGCAGTTGACTACGTGGGAGTCCAGCGACAGAGCCATTATGCTAACTGCTGGTCCCCCAATGTCATAGTTTTAATCTTTCTTGCTACCAGCTTCTACAAACATGATCTAATTAAGGTAATGGGAAATTGTCTACAGTTTGAGGGAAATTAGAGTTGTACTAAAAACATGACATTTTGAGTAAGTTCTGCAGGAAATAGAAGTGAGGAGATAAGTAGGAGGAACCGCAAACTACCACCACTTAACAAAGGCAGAGGAGAAGCCAACCTGAGTAAAAAATTGTTTCCCTGAAAACCTCAATTTCCACTAAAATCTTCTCATCTGAAAGATGAGACAAGAGTGAGAAGAAGGAGATGAAGCAGTAACTGGCAGAAGAATCCCTATTTTACCAGAATCTTCAGCATTTTCAGGATGCACAAATCTACACTGAATGAGGACCCATAAACACAACCCATATGCAGAGACTGTGTAATTATGTAATATCGATGTAAAACCTTCTTTTAAAATTTTTATTCAAGAATGTGAGCCCTCCATATAAGAATAAAGAACCTGAGGAAGAAGAAAACATAAAATAAATTTTAGAATCATGTGAATTATTATTTCTAATGTTTATACATTTTTGAAGAGGTTTTTGTCCTAGTGCACATGTGCTCACCAGAGAGACAGACAAAGCAAAAGGGAAAGTGTGAAGTCACTTCCCCAGAGGGGATGGCCATACCGCAATCCCTTCTCCGCCATTCTCCTCCTGGTATCTTGGGCACATATGCACACATAGCCAGTGTGAGCTTCAAACCACCAGGTCCAGGACTCAAAGTGCTGTCGGTCATGTGGGAGTCCAGCAACCTAACTGCTATGCCACCTGTTTGTCTTTCTAAAGAAGATGCATAAAAATAATAATCTTGTTGTACAACTCCAGACGATATCAACAAATTCTGGGAAATGAGAAGGAAAAGATAAATAAATGTGTACTTAAATGTTCATTTTTCTCAAAGAGGAAGCCAGTAGAAATTGCTTAATAGTTCAAGCCAATAGTGAAATAATCATTAATATCAAGTTATCCAACAATGAGTACAAAACTTCTAAGTAACCAGCAAGAAAGAAAAAAGTAAAATAAAAATATAATCAACCCTCAAAAGCAGAAGGGTTTATGTACATTAAATTCATTCTGTCAGAAAATTACAGTGAGATGAAATATACAAAGTTGTTATTAGTGACAATAATCTCCTGTCTTTAATGGGATTTTATTGGAAACACTTAACACTACCAGAAAGCACTATAAAGTCGGCTTCTGGAATATTTTACAATCATGTCACTTAGCATAGGTATGTTATGTGAATATTAATAGCCTGATTCCAAGTTGTTCATCAGCAGTGACCTTCAAGCAGGCTAAGTACTCTTTATGAAGCTTGAATTTAGAGAAAGAGCTCTTACAGTCGAGGGTCTAATTTCTTCCTTACGATATAAAAATGAGACAACTGTTGAAAATAAAGAGGTGTGTGATCTCCTCTTTGAATCATTCATTTAATATGAAGTGTATTTTAATTTAACCATAACCATCAACACACTGGAATGTAATATTTCTCCAAAATGGAATCATTGGGAAAATCACCCTTCTATATAGTTTGATTATTATACAACGCTAGTGATTATCTCTTGAAATTTTACCTCAGATGTAGAAAGATACAATAAAGAAGTACAGAAATTCCAGAAACATGTTCTTGGCTATATGGAAATTTGATTTTAGTATTGCTATTAATACAAATCAGTAGGAAAGAATGAATTATTTAATATCTAGGTATCTTAATACCCATATGGGAAAAATCATTTCTGTTTTACATTATATTCAAAAATATAGAAATATATCTTAATACCCATATGGGAAAAAAAATCATCCCTGTTTTACATTATATTCAAAAATATAGAAATATAGAAGAAAAAATATTAAATGTGATTATCGACCTTGATTTGAGACTGTTTTCTCCTTAACATTTATTTATTTATCTATTTATTTGTTGTGATTTTTCAAGTCATCGGGTCTGGGACTTGAACTGCAGTTGACCATGTGGGAATCCAGCACCTTAACCAGTCGACCTGCTGACCCCAAGACCTTTTTTTCTAAATTGCCAGAGAGTGCATGTACTTGCTAGAGAGAGAGAGAAGAGGGAGGGACAAAGCATCCCACAATGGTGTGAGGTAACCCCACAATCCCATCTCCTCCATTTCTCCATTCTGTCGGGATTTGGAGCATGCATATATAAGTGCTGAGTGTGTTTCTCAAGCCACAGAGGAGAGGATTCAAACTGTCGTAAGCCATATTTGGGATCCAGCTCCTTTAACCATTATGCCCTTAGGCTGGCCCAGGAAAAGATTTCTTGAAAACAATTTCTTAAACAGAAAGAAACTTGTAAAGAAAAAAAATGAGTAAGTTTGACACATCCAGAATTAAGAATCTACATGCAACACATTAAAAAAAAGATACAACACAACCAAGAGAAACTATTTACAAACTATTTAAAATTATATTCAGAATATATAGAAAGCACCTATAAGAAAGCAAGAAAATGATTTAAAAATTTAAAAACCCTAATCATAAAATGGACAATTCACACAAAATAAATCTAAATGTCTAGGAAGCATATTACTAGCAATATTCAACTTCACTGCTAATTAAAGTACAAATTTAAATAAGGTAATAATTTATATTCATTGAGATTGAGATTGGCAAAAAAAAAATTTTTTTTGAGAGGTTTTTGCTATAGGGCGTATGCACTCGCCAGAGAGGCAGAGAGACAGGAAGCAAGAGTCCAGTGACATAGCCATTATGCCAACTACTTGGCAAAGATTTTAGAAGTCGGAGTTTTTCAAGTTTTGGTGAGAATTTATAGCATTGGGAATTTTCATACACTGACAGGGATGTACAATTGAGGTTCATCTTTTTGTTTGTTTGTTTTTGAGAGAGAGATTTTTGCTATAAGATGTACTTGCCAGAGAGACAGAAAGCAAGAAATCTAATCCCTAAGGGGAAGCCCATGCCACAATCTCTTCTCCATTCTCCCCTGGGGATTTTGGGCATGCATTCATACACGCCCAGCATGAATTTTAAGCTGCCAGGTCTCACAGGACTCAAACTGTGCTTGACTATGTGGGAGTCCAATGACATAACCATTACACCCATCATCTGCTGGTTCCAAAGTTCATCTTTTGAGGTCAATTCAACAGTTCTAGCAAAGTCAAAGATGGCTATATACTTTAGACTATCAAGTTCATTTTATATTCCTCAAAGAAACTCTTCTAGGTATAAAAGACATTATGTAAAATGTCATATAAAAGACACACACACACACACACACACACACATATATGCACACAAGAATGCTCATTTCATTACCTAAAAAAAATACCGAGTAAGGAAATTACAGTATATGTGTACTCTGAGATATTATACAACCATGACGAACAAATCAATTGCAGCAACACACATCACTGTGAATAAATCTCAAAAACAATGCTGAATGTAGCGTGCAAGATACAGAAGTATATGTATAGTTTCTGATATGGGTACCTTTTTAAAAAAGACTTTATTTTTCAGGACAGTTTTAGGTTTACAACAAAGTTGAGAAGAAGGTATAGAATTTGATATATACCCCTGGCCTCCATGCATTCATAACCTTCCTCTTCATTTAACCTGCACCACTGGTACACTTGTTAAAACTGACAAACCTACATTAACACATAATCATCCACAGACCATAGTTTACATTAGAGTTCACTGTTTTGCATACAGTCTATGGACTGGAGAAATACATAAAGATATATAACTATCATAATAGTATCCTACACTATACTTCCACTACCTGACAAATCCTCTGTGCTCCACATATTCACCTGAATGTTAGTTGTCTTTTTTTTCTTAATTAACTTGGCTAGAGACTTGTGAATTTTATTGATTGTTTAAAGAACTAGCTTTTGGTTCTATTAATTTTCTCTATTCATTTTATATCAACAATTGCATCAATTTCTGCTCTAATTTTTATTATTTCTTTTCTTGCACTTACTTTAGATTTAATTTTCTTTTCTTTTCCCAGACCTTAAGAGAGGAATAAAGATTATTGATTATAGAGCTTTCTTCTTTAAGAAAGAATATTGAATACATCCTCTAAGCACTGCCCGCTTTTTTTAGGTTTTGCCATAGGGAACATGCACTCACCAGAGAGACAGAGAGAGGGAAAGTGAGAAATAACTCCCCAGGGGGAATGGTTATGCCGCGATCCCTTCTCTCTCACTCTCCCCCTGGGATTTGGGGCACGCATGCATATGTGCCTGGTGTGATTTTCAAGATTTGTATCTGACAGACCCAGATACAAACCACAGTTGACCATGTGAGAGTCCAGGACTTTAATCATGCCACCTGCTGACCCCAACTGCCTCTTCGTTTGAAGCTAAAATTCTGATATTTTGTTTTCATTTAGTTCAAGTTATGTTTAACTTTCTCTTGAAATTTCATCTTTGGCCCACATGTCTATGTTGAGCCTCCAGCAATTTGTCAATTATAATTGTTTGTTTGTTTGTTTATTTTACCCCAGCACTGGTTCCAGTAGTAGCTTCTGCTCATGAATCTCTGCTGTGATAAGCCATGATTTCCTGTGTTTGTCTGTCTTTCCAATCCTAGGAAAGCAGTTTTCTCTGTGTCCTTGCCTCTTTTATTGATCCAGAAGACTTGATTTTTCAGTCTGTTCAGATCTCTATCTGTTAGAATTGACTGGTGACTTCCAAGCCTTACAGGTGGTACTAGAAACTGGAAGTTTTCTGAAGTGAATAATTTTTATCTTTTTAGTCGGATTTTGCTATGGGACACATTCGCTTACCAGAGAGACAGAATGCAAGAGATCACCCCAGGGGGGATGGCCATGCCACATCCCTTCTCCTCCATTCTCCTCTCTGGAGTTTGGGCATGCACGCATGCACACCCAGCTTGAGTTTTAAGACACTGGGTCTGGGACTCAAACTATGGTTAACCACGTGGGAGTCCAGTGACATAACCATTGTGCTATCTGCTGGTTTCCTGAAGTGAATCTTAACACTGCTCCTTATATTTTTATGTGTATAAAAATATTTTATCATTTTTATAGATAAAAAAACTGGAAGAAAAATTTTAATATGCATACCAGAAAAGACATCTCAGACAACTGGTATATCTTTTCAGTGTGTCTCACAGCAGCTGTTCTAAGGAAGCAATTGACTCAAAGTCCAAAATGAGCCTTACATTAGCCAAAGCTTTTTTAGAGGAAATTTATATTGCATATGGTTATTCCTTTACAAAAACAGAAAAACAACACCAAAACAGGATCACTGCTGTTAAATGTAAAACATAGAAATTTGTTAAGTATTTGTTTTTTGATGATCAAAAAAGAGAAACTAAAGAGTAAAAAAAGAGGATAAAATATTCATTCATTCATAGTCTAAAAAAAGCAGGACCACAATCTTTTTTCCCAAAGATGTTCTTTAATAACATTAGAAATAAGAAAGTAAAGGAGGGGCCTTCATCACATTCTTTTAAATCTACAAAATAACCATGCACAGTGAATCACAGAATTTCCTGGTAGATCTAACCTAGAGGCTGCATCTTGAAGTGTTAAAGAGAAAGGAAAAGAAGGTATCAGCTAGATTGACAGGAGAAAGCCCGCTGTATACTATGATAGGATTCAAGATTTAGCAAATAAAAATACATGGAGCCCAGTTAAGTCTGAATTTCAGAGGAACAACAAATAATTTTCTATTATGAGTTTTTGATAAAATAAAGACACTCTCATAACTCAGAAATTCTTTCTAATCATAAATTTTCTGTAAGAAATAATGTGGAGTAGCAGAGAGAAAAAAGAAAGAAAGAAAAGAAACAGGGCTTGGCCATCGGGAGTTTGGAACACAGCTCCTTTTTGTGTCCTTCCAAGCCAAGTGCTTAACCTCTCTGAACATCATCTCATTTCCATTTTCTTTAAGAGAGATGTTTGCTATAGGACTCATGCACTCACTGGTGAGACAGAGACAGAAAGCAAGAAGTCCCTCCCACCCCCCAGGGGGGAATGGCCACGTTGCAATCCCTTCTCCTCCACTCTCCTTTTCGGATTTGGGGAATGTGTGTACACATGCCTGGCATGAGTTTGAGGCCACCTGGTCTGGGACTCAAACCGTGAATGGCCATGTAGGAGTCCAGCAAGGTAATCATTATTCCATCTGCTGGTTCCATCATCTAATTTCTTAAAAGAACATGATAATAATAATTTTGTAAAAATAACCAAAAATAGTATATGGCTCATCATAGTTCCTCAATAAATAAAATTAAAAAATCATTTAGCAGGACCAACAGATGGTGTAATGTTTACATCACTGGACTCTCACGTAGTCGATCACAGTTTTATTTCTTGACCTGGTGGCTTAAACTTATGCCAAACACATGTGCGTGGGTGCCCAAGTTCCTGAGAGAAGAATGGAGTTTGATTTCTTGACCTGGTGGCTTAAACTCACGCCAGGCACATGTGCGTGGGTGCCCAAGATCCTG
Source organism: Tupaia belangeri chinensis (assembly GCF_000334495.1). Classification (NCBI taxonomy): domain Eukaryota; kingdom Metazoa; phylum Chordata; class Mammalia; order Scandentia; family Tupaiidae; genus Tupaia; species Tupaia belangeri. The sequence goes on along the minus strand of NW_006159448.1, from coordinate 2,194,022 downwards.
AGAGAAGAATGGAGGAGAATGGATTGTGGCATGGCCACACCCTATAGCAAAAATCTCTCTTAAAAAAATCAGTTTAGCAATTATTGAATGCTTAATGGAACAGTCCTTTACTAGGTATTGAGGCTATAAAGATGAATAAAAACTAGTCTATTTTTCCAAAGGACCATTGGTTTGGGGGTGGGGGGTTATTTGATCATTTGTTTTTGTTTTTTGTTTTTGTTTTTGAAAGATATTTACAAACCATATAAGCAATTATTTTTCCGAAGGACCATTGGTTTCGGGGGGGTTTATTTGATCATTTGTTTTTGTTTTTTGTTTTTGTTTTTGAAAGATATTTACAAACCATATAAGCAATCACACTACAACACAGACTGTTGTCTAATAGAACTATGTGCAAAAAAAATTTACTCAACCACTTGATCAAAAATAATCAGTGGATCTGTATTACCCCTACATCAAACACGAGATGCCTTAGCCTTCCAGGTGGGAACCTCAGTGACCCAGCCAGGGGATATCTTTGTAGCTCTGTGTTCTGTCCCTCCCACTGCACACATACTCCACTCACATTTCCTTGAGTGTCATGTCCTTCAGTACACTTTATAAAGTTATTTTATTTAACTTTATTTATTTATTTATTTTTAATTTGACCAGAGAGAGACAGAGTGAGAGAGAGAGAAAGTGAGAAAGCAAGCTGCCAGGTCCAGGACTTGAACTACGGTTGGCCATGTGAGAGTCTAGTGCCCTTAACTGCCATGCCACTTGCCAGCCCCAGTATGCTTTCCTTCATAGTATTCCCATCAGGTTTTCTGCTTATCTGCTTATCAGATTCAATACAACCTTTCACATTTAATGCAAAACACACTTACTTTGGAAGATTTTTTCCATTCCTCTCAGCCCAAGTTAATCTATTCCTCCTTTGTCCTACCAAACAATTTCACCTAGACCACCCTATTGTGGAATCTGAACTTGATGCCTTTATTTATTTAAATAGTTTTTAATTGCCGGAGGGTATATGTACCAGAAAGAGACAGAGGCACAAGAAAAGGACAGAAGAAAGTATTCCCAATGGGGCACATTTGCACTGTAATTCCTTTCTCTCATTTCCCCATCCTGTCAGGATTTGGGTAATGTGTGCACATACCATTTGCATGGTTTTCAAGCCATGAGGCTGGCCATGTAAGATCTGGCTCCCTTAATCACCAGGCCATGGGGCCGGCCCAGATGGCTTTAAATTGTAGCCACTCTTGTATCTTCTGTGCTAGATTGTTGTGGACAGGAACACAATTTACACGTTTTTGTTTTACTTTTATACATAGCATATGATAAATGTTTAGTATATGTTTGTGTTGCCTTTCCAAGTAGGATTAGACTATTGTTTCAATCAACTCAAAAAATTAAATGTAATGATAAAACATTTTTTTAGGCAAATGCCTGTAAGTAAGATTTTGAATTCAATTTAGACATGGAAGCCTAACATGCATTTTTTTTTTAATGAGGTGACATAGAATTAACCATACAACATACACTAATATGGATAAAAAAAATAGTAAGTATATACAAGGGTGAAGAAGTGGGGATTACAACATGGCCATTCCCCTGGGGAGTGCTTTCTCACTTACCCTCCTCTTTCTCTCTCTGTCTCTCTCCAGAGAGCACACACATCCTATAGCAAAAACAAACAAACAAATAAAAACCTACTTAGAAAAATTAAATTAAACTATGAGTTTGTTTGGGTGCAAAATAATTGAAATCTATGCATAGGTTTTTCATAATACGCATTTATCATGATCTTTTGGAAGACTGCTCATATTGCAAACTAAAATGAATAAAGTTGCATGGCAATGTGTTTAAGCATTATCTTCTTTCTATTAAAAAGGCCATTATTATTGTTACTGATATGTATGTTGCATTACGTATGGAAAAATGGCCTGAAATAGATATGCTGAACTATCATTGCTGGGAATTGAGTTATGGAAAATTTATCCTAAGTTACAGACTTTTGTAGTATTTTAGTATTTTACAATAAACAGGCATTAGCTTCATAAAAAGTAAAATAATAAACAAAAATAAATAACCAAAGGTGTTTTATCATTGAATATGTCATCCTTTGCTGTCTTGTTAAAATTTCTACTTTTATTTAGCATATAAATAACAGGACTTCTAAAATAAGTAGTAGTAATTCTATTTTTAAAGACACCAACACTTCCCATGCTTTTCTTCTCTTCTGTATTTGAGACCCAGAGGAAATAGTAACCTTCTATCATGACACTTGGTCTAACTTAAAAGCCAAAAAGCCAAAAACAATCAACTAAGATTTCCTTTGTTTGTATTTTTTTTCCTGTTCCCATCACTCTGACCTTCTTAGGTACATTTTTTTTTTTTTGGTCTGATCCTATTCCATATTAGTTGAAATTTTTTTTTTTGTAATACTGTACATAATGAGTCAAATGGAAACCAGTCAAGTGTAGTATTGATTTAGCAGAATGATAAGAGAAACAGGCACTTCAATATTTGCCTACCTCCCTTGAGAAAGTTAAGGAGAACTTAATTCAACCTAAAGTGGTGTAAATATCTCCAGATGAAGCCCCTTTCACATGTGCACTACGGAACAGAATTGATGTAAGAGAACTAACTGCTGTCTCAAGGTAAAAGCACAACTTCTGTGAACAAGTTTTCAACGCTAGGGCAGAGGGCAGAGGCACACGTGTGAGGGAGTGGGGAATGGAACATGCTTTCTGAGCTGGTAAGGAAATTAAAAATAGCCCCAGAACTATCATTCATCAAATGTTCTTTTCAATACTTCAGGTATTGCTGAGAAAGTAAAAAAGGAAGTGTACCTCATCTTGAAATGTCCTTGAGTGTTCAGAGTTTAATTTTATTTTGGGAACCTCTTGATCTTGGGACAGCTGTACAGAAAGCACTTTCCTCTTCCAGCTTCCTGGGAACGAGTTAAGTGATAGTTGAATGCACACAGAACCGAGATGAGCAGCAATGTGCATTCCTGTTTAGGATTAGAGAGAATCGACATTATAAAGATATATGTTATTTTCTGTACATGCCGGGAGAATTCATAGTATACAGATGTGAGACTCAACTTCATTTCAGAAAGATTATAGGATTGCTAAGTGGTTTCATTTCTCACAAGCATGATGCTTTTACTCAGTATTCCTCTTATTCGCTCTTTCTTTTATTTGTTCATTCATTTATTCACTGGATGTGTTTAAAAGTTCACTGTGTCTGAAGCAATGCTAAGGACTCATCATGATACAATTTCACAGATGCTTTACACCCAGGGACGCAGTTGATAGATTTCTGCTTCCACTTGTACAAGAGGAAGGAATGGACATTACTCCTCCCCTTGTGCATTCCGACTGCCAGCTCTCATTTCTGTCTGCCTTGAGCCTGTCTCTGGATATCACCGACCTTTAATTAGTAACCTTTAATCTGCATGAACTGATTCCACAGTGGTTAGGACTATATGTGAATTAGGAGTCAATAAGTTTTAAATAATATCTTGAGGCTTTTCCATACCAAAATATTTTTTAAATTAATGCAATGATTCATAAACTTTGCTACATATTAGAATCACCTGGAAGGTTTCTTGTTTTTGTTTTTCCAGATACCTGGATGCATCCATACCAAATAAATCAGAATCTTCAAGAATGAGACCAAGTAGCACTGTTTTACTTTACCACTCCCCAGGTGATTCTAATGTGCAGCCAAAGTTGAGAAGCAATGATTTAATGAACTTTGAAACAACTGTGTACTCATTTTTCCTTACCCCCTACTGAGAGTAGTACAATCATCCCAGAAGAGCCAATGCCAGGCACAACAGCCTATATTTCTTCAACAACAGGCAGAATGCTTAGAGGTTGTCTGAAACTGTAAGTACATTTCAAAGCACTTAGAGAAATTTAATCTACAAATATCTAACAACTTGCTGGTGGTAATAGTGCAGCAATTATACATAGAAAAAAACAAACTAGCCTGAGACTGGCTTCACAGCCTGCTGTTTAAGGCAGCCTGATCCAACATGACCGACCCTGTGTTTTAGTTCCTGCTCTAGTGATGTGAGAAATACCGCAGGCACCTGCGCGTGTGTGTCCAAATTCCCGAAAGGAGAGAGAGATGGATGAGAAGGGGTGGCAGTATAAACTATGAACACCCCCCATGAGGGGTGCTTTCTCCCTCTCTTTACATGTCTCTGTCTCTGGTGAGCATACATGCTCTCTTGCATGCACACACACAAAAATAGCCTCTTTCATAGGGTCTCTTTCTTTAGTTCTTCCTGCCTTTCTTTTGCAGCACTAAAAGGCGTACTGGAAGGAGAGCTTTGGATATTTGTTGAATGTTTGTAGTTAAAAATTATTTGAATATGTGTGGAAGCAGTTTAGAAATTAAGGGGGCCAGCCGGTGGTATAGTGGTTAAGGCACTGGCTTCCCACATGGCTGACCACAGATCCCAGGTCCCAAGTTCCAGACTGGTGGTTTGAAAATCATACCTGGCACATGTGTGTGCATGCCCAAAATCCTGAAAGAATGGGGAAGAAAGTATTGCAGCATGGTCACCCCCACACCCTCTGCATCCCTGGTTGGGAACATTTCTCACTTTCCCTCTGACTCAGGATAATGTGCACATACCCTACAGCAGAAACCTTAAAAAAAAAAAAAAAAGAAATTTTCATGAGGTTAATTCTCCCCCTTTAAACCAAGATTTATTTCTTTGGATTTTTATTTTGAATGCTGAAATTTTCATACCTAAGTTAAACATAAGAGGCAAACAATATAGTAGGCCAAAAATTACCTCACGCCACCAACTCATTTTTATAGAGGAAAGTGAGGAAGGAGTACATCTGACCTTTTTACAAAATAGTCACATCATTAAAGGGTGAAAGCAATGTTGGAAGCAATGGAGATTCATACGGAAAACATGGAAATATCAGTGAAAATATTGCAATAAATGTTGTTTGTACACATGTTGAGTGTTGTTGTAACTATTCCAATTCTCACAATCAAGTAGCCAAGCTTATAGTTCTCGGATTTCAGGACTTCACTTGTATTTTTTAATTACTAAATATTTAAAGTATAACCATACCTACCATCCTACAAAAATAAATAAAACATTATAAATACAATGAAACCTATCTACCCACCCCCATCAGATTTTCTCTTACAAAGAAAATTTCCGTTTCTTGAATTTAAGGTTTATTATTTTCACTAATATTGTTATACTTTTATTCTTTTTAGACTTTAACCAATAAACATTGTTTTTTGTGTTTTAGGTTTACAAGTGGAATTATATGCTACATATGTTTCTGTGACTTGTTTTTCATCTAATACAAAATTCACTAGACTCATCTATGTTGATATATGTACTAGTGCATTCATGTTTGATTCTGTAGTATTCTCATTGCATGAATTGTATCACTATTTCATACTTTAATGGCTTGTGTTGTTATCTGTATTTTTTTACCTTTTATACCCTCCAAATTTTTCATTATAGCAATATTGCTATGTACATTTTCATGCTCATGTAGTTAGGTAATTCTAATATATATACCCAGGACTAGAATTAATGGGCCATAGGATACATACAATTTCAACCCTTCTAGCTATGGTCAAATTGATCTACAAGTAGTTATCTCATCAATGAATACTTCCACCATCACTGGATGAGAGTTTCTTATTTTAATTTTCTGGCAGTGCTCTGGGAATTCTCTTTAAAGAGCAAAGCTTAGCCACCAAATCACTTAAACAAAAATCACAATATCATTTTTATGACACAAAATGTCATTTTGTGCTATAATGCTAAAGTTAAGTTGGATCTTAGAGTTTCAGAGCCTTTTTTTTTTCCTTATTTTTAGATCTGTGCCCTAAATCACATGCACTGGCCAGGAGAGACACAGAGAGAGGGAAAGTGAGAAATCAATCTCCAGTAGGGATGGACATGCTGCAATCCCTTCTTCTCCATTCTTCCCTTGGAATTTGGGGCATTCATGAACGTGTGCCCAGTGTGATTTTCAAGTGGTTAGGTCTAGGACTCAAAGTGCGGTTGGCCATGAATCCAACACCTTCACCAAATTACCTTTTAGCCTCTAGTCTCTGAGTATTTTAAGAAAGACAACTTGGGTGGGTATTATTGGATTGTGGATACGTTAAACATTCCAAAGATTTCACAAATAGGTAGGATATGAATTAATAGTCGTTGTGTCCAGAGGAATACCCTTTACTGTATAGAATACTTTCCATTATGGATTATGACTAAGACAGTAGGTACAGAATGAAAAATACCCATTCTGTGTACTAAAGTTAATGACAGGAATAAATCCCACCAAGTGCAAATACTTTTTTTGTAACCAGAGAAAAATGAAAGGATAAAATTATCCATGAGTAAAAGTGAAAGAATTATTTTGTATTGAGTGGGTTTAAAGACTAATAAGCTGATAGTCAAACTATGACAAATGTGTATATATTTATATATATGTATATATATACATATATATATATATATATTTGTTTGTTTTTTAGAGAAATTTTTGCTATAGGGTGTGTGCACTCATCAGAAAGTCAGAAAATGAGAAATCACTCCCCAGAGGGGACGGCCACACTGTAATCCCTTCTCCTCCATTCTCCCTTCAGGATTTTGGGCACACACACATACACATGTGCCTAGCGTGAGTTTCAAGCCACTGGATCTGGGACTTGAACCTTGGTTAGCCATGAGGGAGTCCAGTGATGTAACCATTATGCCATTTGCTGGTCCTTGCAGATAGTGATATTAACAAGAACAATACTGTTTTATTGCATACAAATCCCTAATCCAGTGTTTCTGGGCCCTGAAGTATCTCCCTATATGAGAATTGACATCACTGTTGACTGACTAAAAGAGAGAAGCAGAACGAAAACTCCAGAAACCAAAGAACACACCTGAGTAGGGAATCTATGGAAACCAGTGTCCAACATGGCCTCCAGTGATTCTTGCCTTCTGGCATTCATACCTTTTTGCAGTCCCTCCCATATGGAATAGGACTGACATGAGTAACAGGTAGTATTGAGAATAAATAAATATGTGTGACTCTGAAAACAAGATCCTAAGAGGATTTGCAGCTTCAGCTTACTTTCTTGGATCACTTGTCCCGGGGGAAGAAGCCCACTGCCATTTTGTGAAGACACACAAGCAGTCATCTAGGAAGACCCACATGTCATGGAACCCTCCTATTCATACCCAGCCTCGACTTTCCAGCCACATGAGTGGACCACCTTGGCAGTAGATCCTCCAGCCCCAGTCAAGTCTACAGATGACTGGTGTCCCAGTCAATGCTTGATTACACCCTCAGGAGAGCCTTGGAGTCAAAACCACTCATCTACTTTTGTCCTGAATTCCTGACACACAGAAATAGAGCAAGGTTATTGTTGCTCCGGCCTGCTAAGACTTGAGGTAATTAAGCAATACTAGAAAACTAAGATTAGAGAGAGGAAATTGGAACAACTTTATTTATCCTTTTCTCTAAACTGTTATGAATATTTCTCTTTATGTTTTTGACTTAAGGAATGATAATAATCTCTCAGAGGAAAAAACACTTAAGTCGCTGGCCTCAAGAAAAATCTAATACAGTAAAAAGAAAATGTATTACATAAATAGCTGCACAATGGTATAGCAATAATGCAACATTCTGCAAGACTGATCTATATTGGAAGGTTCTGGGTTTGCATCTGGAGACACCCCACCCCGAACCTGCTGGCTATGTGTGTGCCCACATTGCAGGGCTGGCTAAAGTTGGGAGTGAGGTACAGTGTCAGGACCCTGTGGAGGGTGCCATCTCTCTATTTGTCCATCTGTCTCACTTATGGAAGGAATAAATAAATAAAAAAATTTAGAATGTATCACATAAAATGAATTTGATTAATACATTTATTCAAAAAAATACATAGTAAGCATCATCCGTTAGACACTATGCTAAGTTCAGGCACTACAATAGTGAACAAGATAGTCATGATGTTTCCTCATGAATTTACATGTTTACATTATAATAAGTGAGATTGCCAATAACCAAGTAAATAAATAATTCAAATTCTTATAAATGTTGTGAGTCTATCAAATACAAATTTGCCATATGGGGGCCCAGCAGTAGCATGGTGGTTGAGAAAGCCAACTGCTTGAAGGACACATTGGGCATATGTGTGTGCATGCCCAAAATCTCAAGAAGAGAATGGAGAAGAAGGGATTGTGACATAGCCATCCTCCTTGAGTGGAATGCTTTCTCACTTTCCCTCTTTCTGGCAAGTGCACATGCCCTATAAGAAAGTTGCCATATGGAATGAGGGAATTAAGGCCTACTTTAGATAGATAGTGTGATAAGTAAGGCCTTTCTGAAGCGAGAACATCTAACTAAGACTTGAAGAAGAGGGGGAAAATAAATAAATAAATAAATAAATAAATAAAAAATTTAAAAAGTTGTTAGTATGGTAGGTAAGGTCTTTCTAAAGAGAAAGCATCTAAGCTAAGACTTGAAGGGGGCGGGGAGGGTAATAAAAACAGTCATTGAGAAACAGGTAGGAAAAGCAACCCAGGAAGGAGGGTTTCTAAAGGCCCTGAGGCACAGAGATAAGATGAGCAAACTGGACAAGGCTAGAATGGCTAGGCTACAACATACTAGGAGGAGAGGGGCACGAGATGAAGTGGGAGCTCCTCCACTATTCTTTCACATTCTGATCATCATGAGAAGACACACCAAGAAAAGAGTTCCAGTCACATGTAAGATCTATTAGACTTTACAGTTCCTTTCACCTAAGAGAATATCTACCACTTACGGGAAGAAATGGGCTGAAACCAGGCATCACACTGGAGTACTCAGAACCCAGATTGGTTCTTCATCCCTCAAGATCCCCCAAACCCCAACAAAAAGATGTTTCTTCCTTTGCCAAGATTATTTTGACTTTCTAGACTTGCAGTAACAATGCACAGCCTTATATATCGTCTCTATACATCTCTGCTGGCAGAGCTGAGTCTTGAAGCTAGAGAAATGTACAAAAATATATGTATATCTCAAAGGACTAAATTTGAGGGAAAACCTAAGCCATATTGGATTTAACAATTATTGGAGACAAAAAAAAGATTTAGTTGGGAAGTTTCTGGCATTTCTCAAGGGATTATGTGACAGCCTTAGACTTTGAAGATCACGTTTCCTGAGTGCTCAGGCTTATAATTCTCTCTGTGTAAGGCCTTTTGGAGTCTGTTTGCTGAAGTAAGAGACTGTGAAATATAAGGCCTAAAAGTCACATTGTAACGTTGTAGACTGGCCAGGTGTTGAGGGACCTTGTGCTATTTAGTCAGCCATGTTGTAATGCCCTTTCCTATCCCAAATTCATTCTTGCTTCTAGAAGATTATTGAAATGGGATTTGCAAGATATCCAGTCCATTTCAACAAACAGCAATCTAATTCTTCCTTTACACATTCCAGGGGAGATAAAAAAAAAAAAAAAAAAAAAAAGGTCCCTTCCCAGCCGATCAGCCAATACACAGGCATGGAGCATTGAAGCGACAAGAATCCTAACTGTCGAAAGGGCACTAGGGAGCATTTTAATATATACAGTGTGGACGTGTCAGAAGAAGCATCTCATGAGGAGTTTAATCTGCTCATTTGAAAGAGTGCGGCATGAACGGGTCCCATGAGCTCACCTCCAGGGCAGCCAACGTTTTCACTTTGTAAAGAATCTCACTTGATGAGAATCAATATATATAATTGGTCTTGACTACAAATACTTATTAGAAGCTGAGCATAATATATGTGCTTGGTCTTGACTACAAATACTTATTAGAAGCTGAGCAGAGGGCTAGCACCACTTTATTTTGCCTTCTTCCCAGCTTTAACACCTCAGGTTGAAATGAATAATGATAGGGAACAGATGTCTGGCTTTTTTTTTTTCTCTCTCTCTCTTTTTGGAGACGTTTTTGCTAAAGGGTGCGTGCACTTAGCCAGAAAGATAGAGAGAGACAGACGGAAAACGAGAAACCACGCCCCAGGAGGGATGGCCACACCACAATCCCTTCTCCTCCATTCTCCTCTCAGGATCTGAGGCATGTGTGCACACGCGCCCGGTGTGAGTTTAAGCCACCGGGTCCAGGACTCAAACTGCGGTCGACTACATGGGAGTCCAGCGACATAGCCATTATAGTAACTGCTGGTCCTGTTGTCTGGCATTTTTTAAGTCCCGGTGCCAGTTGGCCCCAGGGTAAGTGAGCTCTTTGTGAAGTTCTCTCCTCTAGCAGAACTCCTCCAAAAACAAAGACACAGACCGGCAGTCCCTAGAGAATGCCTAACGTGCTGTCGTGTGCCCTCCTAGAGACCTGGATACTCTCCTGGGCCCAAATTAGAAAACCTTGACCAGGATGAGAAGTAAATGCCCTGTCAGCCATGGACTATTCTTGTCCCTGCAGTTGCTGCCCATCCTCAGAGTGGAGACAGCTACACTCATGCTCTCCGAAGCCCCTACCACAGCCTTGACAACAGGGTCCCTTGGCCCCTTTGGTCCCACCCAACGTCATTCATTTAATCTGAAGGGCAATATGACTTCTTTTCCTTATCAACCTTTGATTAAAGTATAAAATCCATATGGAAAAATTCAAAAAGCTTCATCGTATAGCTCGATGAATTATCATCAAGTGAACATACGCGTGTAACCACTGGCCCTTTGCTCACCATCATTACCTCATCCTCCTCTCTAGGGGTAACCTCCATGCTGTCTTTGAATGCCATCTATTAGTTTCATTTGGTTTTGAACTTGATATGAATGGAATCTTACAGTATATGTTATTTTGTATCTGAGTTCAATTCAACACTATGTGAGATGGATTCACCTTACTACATGTACTTATAATCTTCCATTCTTATTGTTAGGTAGTAAATACATCATAGTTTATCCATTCTACTGTTAATCCATAATTATGAATACATCATAGTTTATCCATTCTACTGTTAATGGGCATTTGGGTTGTTCCCAGTTTTTTTATTTTTTTTTGGAGAGGTTTTTGCTATAGGGTGCATGTGCTCACCAGACAGACAGAGAAAGACAGAGAGACAGAAAGCGAGAAATAACCCCCCAGGGGGGATAGCCACGCCACAGTCCCTTCTCCTCTATTCTCCTCTCAGGATCTTGGGCATGCATGCACACACACCCGGTGTGAGTTTTAAGCCACCGGGTCCAGGACGCGAACTGTTGTCGGCTACATGGGAGTCCAGTGACATAGCCATTACGCTAACTGCTGGTCCCGGGGTTGTTCCCAGTTTTATGCTATTATGAATAATGTTGCTAAGGATGTTTATGTCCATTTTTCATGGGTTTACATATATTTCTTCAGGGCATATACATAGGAGTGGAATTACTGGCTTTTAAGTTACACACATGTTGCATATTTCTTCTTAACCTCTCCCAACTGAAAAGTGTTTTTGATTTTCCCAGAAAAATATCAGATCCTCATATTTTCTTTGCTAGTTTGTTTTTGGAGTTATGCTAAATGTTGTGGAATGACAGTGAGTTACTGGGCAGTCACTGCCCTTGGGCATTTGTACTCAGGGAACAAGGATTCCTGACCAACAGTCTGACCAATCAGTGACTGATCTCTTACTGCCACAGCCCCTTCTCTCGAGATGGTATCTGCATCGTGTGCCCTTCTGTGCCACTGTCTGGGATTTTCTGTCCCTTTCTTGCTTCTCTCTTGCCAGAATCACATATTACAGTATCAGAATTACATAATGAAGCAAGCTCTGAGCAATTTTAATCACTATAAATGTCCTTCCTTGAGAAACCCTACACCCCCACCTTCAAGGGAGGCAGCATATGCTAACCATGTCAAGAATCACGCTGACTCCACTTCCACATGGCTTACCATCTCCTCTGTGAGACAAGATTCCTGAGCACTGGTCCCCGCTTGGCCCTGACTGTGGCATGACCTCTAACAAGGTAACTAAGAGCAAAAGGAGAAAAATAATACCAGCCTCCCACTCATACAAGGGTTGGATTTATTGAGTGTTAAAGAAGCAACACTGGTTAAAAACCTAGTGATGAAAGGAGTGTAAATAACTAAAAAAGAAAAAAAAGCTTTATTATCCAGACCCAGCCCTTTATCAAACTTGCACTTAAATGCCCTCTAACCTTAAGAGGAATTTTCAGAACATTTTTGAGTATCTCATAATCCTTTAGTAAGTTATTTTTTATTGAAAATCTTTTCACTTAATACCTATTAGTCTCATATTAAGTATAGCTGATGACTATTTTCTTGATAGTGACACTTTTACATAACAAATATTTCTCTTTTTTTTTGTTGTTTGGAGAGGTTTTCCCTATAAGGCACATGCACTCGCCAGGCAGACAGAGAGAGACAGAGAGACAGAAAGAGAGAAACCCCCCCCCCCCCCCCGGGGGGATGACCATGCTGCAATCCCTTCTCCTCCATTCTCCTCTCGGGATCTTGGGCACGCACGCACACGGGCCCAGCGTGAGTTTTAAGCCACCGGGTCCGGGACACGAACCACGGTCGACTACGTGGGAGTTCAGCAACATAGCCATTACGCTAACTGCTGGTCCCTGTAACAATATTTCTTTTATGCTACTCTTTCTTTCCTTTGACCGAACAATACCAATGCCCTTACCTTTTCAGAGTGGGTCCTGATAGTTAATTCTCTGCTCATCTTTTTCTTTTTTTTTTTTTTTTTTGGTTTTCTACCCAATTTCTTCCTTATGCACAAATTCTGGAGCCCCAAACTGTCTTGAATCATTTCATTATAATTGATCACTGCAAACATTCATAATGGTCTTTCACTTTTTTGTTTACTTCATAATAAAATATTTATTTTGAGGCTCCTAGAAGTTGGGAGCTGTAGGTTCAGTGGAAAACCAGTTAGGAAGTGGAGCTCGCTTCCTACATATGTTAGAAAATAAATCAAAACTTAAAAATTATAAAGGCCATGAGAAGTAAATAACAACCAGGGTGGAACTGCTCAAGACAGCATGATTGGCTAAGGTCTCTATGAAGAAGAAATATTAAAATTAAAATCTAAATGCTCTTCGATGGTAGCCATGACCTGTGTAGGGTGAATACTGGGCAAAGAGCACAGCAATGACAGGCCCTGATGAGAAAAGGCAGTATGACTAGGAGGGTGGAGAGGACTATGAGAGGCCTTCAGGGAGACAAGAGGAGGCTAGAACACATCCTGTCTTGTGGACATCTCATAAGTTTATATGTGATGGTTCTATTTCTTTTCTTTTTTTGTTAAGAGAGACTTTTGCTATAGGGCGGGTAGACTCACTGAAGACACAGAGAGAGAGAGAGAGAGAGAAAGTGAGGATGGCCACACCACAGTACCTCCTCCTCCATTCTCCTCTGCATTTTAGGCACACACACATACATGCCTGGCATGAACTTGAAGTTGCATGAGTTTGAAGTCATCAGGTCTGAGACTCGAACCACAGTTGACCATGTGTGAGCCAGTGCCCTAACCACCACACCACCTATTGGTCCCAAGATGGTTCTATTAATGAATGATTACATATATAAGTTTTTCTCTGAACAACAATCTCCAGATTTCTGGTCATAATTTATTGTACACTCTCTTCCAATTTGTGAATCCCAGCACATTCAAGATCTTTCCACTAACAGTCCAGTTTTCTTTTCCTTCCGGGAGCCCCTTTTCTAAAACATAACCTGCAGTTGTATCATTTTTTATAAACCAAAATTTAATCCTATCATAACGGAGTACCCGAGGCACAATCTCCACAGTTCTTCACCAGTTCAGTGAATAGGTAGTAGTTAAGAGTTTAGTTTTATGGGCCCAGCAGGTGTGGTGGTAAAGGCGCTAGACTCCCACAGGGCTAACTGCAGTTCAAATCATGGACCTGGTAGCTTGCTTTCTCACTTTCCTCTCTCTCTCTCTGTGTGTGTGTGTGTGTGTGTGTGTGTCTTGTGTGTGTGTGTGTGTGTGTGTCTGTGTTTCTCTCTGGTAAAATTAAAATAAATAAATAAATCTAAATAATAATAATAATAAAATAAAATAAATAATTATTTAAAAAAGAAAAAGAGCTTAGACTTTAGGTTGTATCAAAATGGTTCTAGCACCAGCAGGTGGTGTATTGGTTAAGGCACTGACTCCTACATGGCCGACTCAGCTGTTCAAGTTTGGGGATCAGCCACTTGAAAAATACCTAGCATGGGGAACCAGCAGTTAGCGTAATGGCTATGTCGCTGGACTCCCACGTAGTCGACCGCGGTTTGCGTCTCGGACCCGGTGGCTTAAATCTCACGCCGGGCGCGTGTGCGTGTGTGCCCAAGATCCCGAGAGGAGGATGGAGGAGAAGGGATTGCGGCGTGACCATCCCCCCTGGGGGGTGATTTCTCGCTTTCTGTCTCTATGTCTCTCTCTCTGTCTGTCTGGCGAGCGCACGCGCCCTATAGCAAAAACCTCTCAAAAAAATAAAAATAAATTAAAAAAAAAAAAAATACCTAGCATGAATGTGTGTGAGAGGAGGATGGAGGAGAAGGGATGTGACATGCCCATCCACCTTTGGGAATGATTTCTCACTTTTCCTCTCTGACAAAAATCTAATATAAAAAAAGCAAAAAACAAAACAAACAAACAAACAAAACCAGATTCTGTTTCTAGTTTTATGTCTGGTTCTGACACTTTTACTGTGTGTAACTACTTTGTAACTTTTCCTCTTTGAGTGTTTTGACCCATAAAGTAGAAATGAAAACACCTATCTCAGAGCTGGTGAGGATTAAGGAAATACTGAACATTAACTCTCAATAGATGGCAATTAATAATAATGAGGCTTTTCTAAAAACAAATATCATAAAACTTTGCAGTAAAATAGACATTATATCTTACTCTATCCAGTCCTCTAATTTTTATATTTAAGCTTCTCTGAAGCTAAAAGTAATTGTCAGCAGTCACACAGCTGGTTGTAGCAGGCCCGCTCTCCCTAGTCAATATTCTAGGAAAGGAATAATTCAACCATTCACCACTTGGAGGTTGGACTATATGAATGACATAAACACTATTTGGATCAATCACAAATGCGGTCTGATTCCTGATGGACCAAACTGAGATTGGAATGGCATGTGCTTTAATAAATGCTGCTTATTAGGATTTCAGGGATACAAAACCACGCACTCTATTTTTTACTCAATTTGTTAAGGAGAAAAAGTCAATAAGAAGATGTGATTTCCATGTAGATCTCATCTACGCATGTGGATTGTGATTTGTAGACAGCTTAGCCGAGGAAATAAACTGAAGGTGACAGAAAACCTTTAGTAAGCAAATGATTGGGCATAGTGGATATGTCAGCTTAGGGATAGAGCATCTAAGAGGAACCTTTGTGCTGTGGAATGATGTGAAAGCCACTTCCCTCAAGTGCTTGCCATTAGAAAGTTCTCAAGTCATTATCAAACTTGAACTGAGCTTCCTAAGTGTAAGCTTGAGCTGTGAAAGTTTAGAGTCAGCTTTTACATATATAGAGTTGTGGTTGATCTAGTCTGTATTGTTGACTTTTAACTTACTTATTTTATTAGTAGCATTACATAAGCAAACCATAACAAGAAGGAAAAAATAGAAAATACAAATTGGCTAAAGGAAATCAGTCCATAATTCTACCACTCAGAAATAACTATTAAGATTTTGGTGGGAACCAGCAATTAGTGTAATAGCTATGTCGCTGGACTCCCACGTAGTTGACTGCAGCTTGTGTCCCAGACCTGGTGGCTTAAAACTCACGCCGGGTGCGTGTGCATGCGTGCCCAAGATCCCGAGAGGCGAATGGAGGAGAAGGGATTGTGGCGTGGCCATCCCCCCTGGGCGGGTGACTTCTCGCTTTCTGTCTCTCTATGTCTCTGTCTGTCCGGCTAGCGTAAGCGCCCTATAGCGAAAACCTCTCAAAAAAAAAAAAAAAGTTGGTGTTGGAACCAGTAGATGATGTACTGGTTATATTACTGAACTTTCAAGAAGATGATCGTGGTTTAAGTCCCAGACCTGGCAGCTTAAAACTCATGCTGGACATGTATGCACTTGTTCCCAAAATCCTGAGAGGAGAATGGAGGAGAAGGGATTGTGGCATAGCCATCTCCCCTGGTGGGTGACTTCTCACTTTCTGTCTCTCTGACTCTGGTGAGCATGCATGCCCTATAGCAAAAATCTCTCTCTCAAAAAAAAAAAAATAAAATCTTGGTGTTTACATGTACACACACACACACACACACACACACACAAAGTAATTCACACAACCAGGTTTATTCTTATTTTGCTTGAAGAGGTTTGTCAAAGAGAACTGATGCAAGCTTTTAAACCTAATATATCACCTTGTGGCAAGAGATTAAATTATTTTTAAAGAATTATTTTACTTTATTACTATTATTTAACTTGCTATAATCATCAGATAGAGAGGGAAAGTGGGAAAGTAAGCTGCCAGGTCCAGGACTTGAACTATAGTCAGCCATGTGGGAGTCCAGTGCCTTAACCATCATGCCACCTGCTGGCTCCAAGAGATTAAATTCTAATTCAAGATTACACTAAATACTTTTAATGATCCCAGTGTTTGTGTAAATGCAAAATAAGTGTCTGTACTTTCAAGGAATTATTTCTGCAAGAAACACAAAAATCCAGTTACTTGGGTGAAATGAGTGGTAGGAGGCAAGAAATAAACACTGATTTCCTAGTGTTGGCCACGCTTTGTTCTTGTTTTCAACCTTTTCACTACAGAATGGGAATAACATTTTTTTTTTTACTTCACCTTCCTCACAAGAGAATTGTTAAGGGGAGATAAAATTCATTACAAATTTTACACTCTCAAGATTTTTTAGATTTTTCTCTCACCTGCCTACTATTTTAGTCTGATGGATAGATGAGATTCCTACTTCACTTTGGAGATGTAACTGCAATCAAGATGAATTTTAAATTTTTAAATCTCTCACTCTCTCTTTCTCTCCCTCTTCTTTTCTTTTCTTTTTTTCTTTTTTTTTTTTTTTCCAGGAGGGATAATTGAGGCAGTTGTTTTCTAACAGTAAGTCCCTTTAATTTTTTAAAATTTTCTTTAATATATCTTGATACAAATATCATTTTAATTATATGTGATAATTCTCCTAAGGTACGTTGTACACTGCTGATTCTTTTGCTTGGAATCATCTTCCCTCCCTTTTCACTTATAAACGCTGTTCCTTTGGTTTTCCTCCCAAATATCCTTTTCTTAGAAATGCCTCAGCTGCTGCCTACATGTTTCCAACTCCGTATTTCCATTTCCTAGTCTCTATCTTCTTTCACAGGAGAACACTTCTCTCATATCTCCAAAAGAACAAAAACCAAATCATCGTGTTCACCCAGTATTGCCTAACATGTAATAATACAAGCCTGCTGTATGTTTAGTGTATAACAGGGACCAATATATGTGAGATAGGTAAATCCCTGTGGTTGCCTGATCAGTGGTTAGGCATGGTAGGCTATTATTATTATTATTATTATTATTATTATTATTATTTTGTAGAGGTTTTTGCTATAGGACATGTGCGCTTACCAGAATGACAGAGAGAGGCAGAAAGCAAGAAATCATCCCCTAGAGGGGATGGCCATGCCGCAATCCCTTCTCCTCCATTCTCCTCTCACGATCTTGGGCATGCACGCACACGCGCCCGGCGTGAGTTTTAAGCCACCGGGTCTAGGACGCGACCCACCCGCAGTCACCTCCATGGGAGTCCAGCCACATAGCCATTACGCCAACTACTGGTCCCATGCATAGTAGGCTATTATATGACTAGTGAAATGACAGGAAAATATTGGTTGTTTCATTTCCCAGGCACATTTTCAAATAGAATTATTTTATCTTAGCCAGAAGGAATCTAAAAGCCTATAATGTATTTTTAAAAATTATCAGAGTAATATGCGGCAAAGCTTGACCATGTTGTAAAAAAATAGGCGACCAGCAGGTGGCATGGTGGTTAAAGTGCAGGACTCCCACATAGTTGACCACGGTTGGAATCATAGACTTGGTGGCCTGAGAATCACTCTGGGCACATGTGCATACATGCCCCAAATCCCAAAATAAGAGTGGAAAAGAAGGGATTATGCCATGGCCATCCCCCTTGGGGAAACAGGGTTCTCACTTTCTCTCTCTCTCTCTCTCTCTCTCTCTCTCTCTCTCTCTCTTGTTTTCTTTCTTTCTGGTAACTGCATACACCCTATAGCAATCAAGCAAGCAAGCAATAAAAAGAAAGAAAGATAATAGGATTAGATTATAGCATATGATGGTCCCCTTTAGTAGTATTTGTCCCTTTTATAATCTGTCCTTTCTGTACCATTCCCTTGTGCTTCAGTATTTAAACAAAGAAAGAAAGAGAAAGAAAGAAAAAAAGATGAAGAAAGAGAAAAAGTAAGCAAACAAAAAAACTTAGCATATGACAAATGGTCAAGAGCATAAGGAACATTTGGAAGACCTGGGCACACAGAGCGTGTCAGCTGTCACTAAGAACATGAATCGCCAGCTGTTGTCCTTTCTTTCCTCCTTACAAGTAAGTCCTGTCACTTAGCCCATAAAAAGCAAAGGAAAGTCAAAGGAGAAATTTCATTTTGATTCTGACTATCACACTAAATTACACAAGGTCATAGTTTCAGAAAACCTCTACGTTCTTTCTCCACATGCAATCTGTGTGTAATCAATAATGTCGAAGTGACACATTTACATTGTGTGCAATGGGACTCACCATTCAAAAAGGCTTTAATGCTACAAATTGGGACCCAAAACACAAAGAATGTTGCCTGAATAAACACCTTCGAAGTTTCAGACTGAGTTATTTCTATCTTTTTGTAGTTCTTTTTACAAAAGAACATTTTTTAGAGTGTTTTTGTTTTGTTTTGCTTTTGTTTTCGTGGGGTTTTTTTTGTTTGTTTGTTTTCTTTGCTATAGGGAATGTGTGCTCGCTAGAAAGACAGAGAAAGACAGAGAAACAGAAAGCAAGAAATCATCCCCACAGGGGATGGCCACAATCCCTTCTCCTCCATCCTCCTCTCGGGATCTTAGGCACGCACGCACATGCGCCTGGCGTGAGTTTAAGCCACTGGGTTCGGGACTCGAACTGCAGTCAACTACATGGGAGTCCAGCGACATAGCCATTATGCCAACTGCTGTTCCCTGAAAATGAACATGTTTTAAGTATACTTTTGGATTTACAAAAAGTTGAGGAGACAGTTCAGAATTCTTACATCCTCCACACATCCTCCTGTTTTGTTAACATCTTATATTAGCACAGTATATGTATCATAACTAATGAAACCAACACTGAACACAATCTTATTAGCTGATGTGCATGCTCTAATTCAGATTACCTTGGTTTTTAACTAATGTCACTTTTAAAAAAAGAACTATTTCATTTTATTATTATTATTATTATTAATTTGCTATAGGGCATGTGTGCTCACTAGAGAAAGAGAGAAAGGAAGAAAGTGAGAAAGCAAACTGGAACTTGAACCGTGGTTGGCCATGTGGGAGTCCAGTGCCTTCACCACACCACCTGCTGGCCCCCTTCTAATGTTCCTTTTTAATTCCAGGGTCCCATCTAGGACAGTGTATTACATTTACTCATCCTGTTTCCTCAGGCTTCTCCAGACTGTAACAGTTTCTTAGACTCTCTTTGTTTTCAATAAACTTGACAATTTTAAAAGGCTCTCATCAGAAATATGTAGAATGTTATTTGGTTAGTGTGTTTGTCATGATTAGACTAGGTTATGGGTCTTGAGTAGTCAAACACTACCTCAGCCACATGGTAGAAGGGCATATCAATATCTAATGTCATGGTGACAGCATATACCCTTTATAAGAATAAAGCTTTATCTTCTTGAATTCTATTCAAGAAGAAAATTCTATACTAGCATATTTATCTCTGTGAATTCATAAATCCATGATATATATATGGTAACACAAAAGAATTTATATATACAAGGAGGGGTTTCCAAAACTTCCTGGAGGGACCAACAGGAGGCGGGATGGTTAAGGGTGCTGGACTCCCACATGTGGTTTGAGTCCCAGATATGGTGACTTGCTTCTCACTTTCCTCTCTCTCTCGCACTCCATTTCTGCGCAAAATTAAAATGAATAAATAAATGAATAAATTTTTTTAAAAATAAGTTTCTGAAAAATAAGTATTCTGAAAAAAAATGCATGGTATTCAAAAGTTTGTTTTTCACCAAAATAAACTTGTGCTTTAATTTCATTTTTCATTCCATATTAAATAGAATTAAATTTCAAATTCAGTGTATCTGAGATTTTAAGATCAAAATTATTGACCTTTGGTGACATTAATAAAGCAAAACATATTTTGGGTGATGGAATTAATGAAACAAATGAATAAGTTTAAATTTTAAAGAGTTTGCCAGAGGCCATGTGCACTCACCAGACAGAGAAAGAGTGAGGGAGAAAGCACCCTCCTAGTGGGGAATGGTCACGCCATAATCCCTTCTCCATCTCTCCACCTTGACCGTAATTAGGGCACATATGCACATATGCCCTGCATGTTTCTCAAGCTGTCAGATTCGGGATTTGAACCCTGTTAGCCATATGGAACCTGAATCCCTTAACCAGTAGGCTATGGAGTCAGCCCCAAATGAACATATTTTATATTGTTTTGATTTATCTTTGGAATGCAGTGAGAACCAAAGTGGTTTTGCTCAGAGCACATAAAGTGCCTTTGCCTATTATTTCTAACAAAGGTTTTAGAGTTTGCTGCGTCTAAAGCAAAATATTAATATAGGCTATAAGTTAAAGCAAGAGCATATACATTAATCATTACTTGCATAAAACCTCAATCTATACTTTGGAAATCAAAAAAGAAAACCCATCGGGTACATTTCTGTTACTTACAAAAATAGTGTTTCTATTAAAAATATAGTATCTTTTGAACTCTAATATTTAAATATGAGACAATAACATCAGGTGAAATATGTAATCCATGACTATCTTGTATGTAACAAACGAATATCAGTAGCTAAATTTAATTAATGATTGTGTCTTTGGTGTGGCTTGATGTGTGGAGGGAGCCATTCGAAAAGCTTTTCCAAGGGAGAGAGTATAGGGCAATGTTAAGAGCTATGCGTCAGAAGCTGAAGCCCATATGACCAACTGGGGTTCGAATCCTGATCCCCACAGCTTGAAAAATATGTTGTGTTTGTGTGTGTGTGTGTGTGTGTGTGTGTGTGTGTGTGTACATGCCCAAAATTCTGAAGGGAGGGAGAAATGAAAGCAAGGGATTGCAGCCTGATCATGCCTTACTGGGGGGTGCTTTCTTTTCCCTCTCGCTCTTTTCTCTCTTTCTCTTTCTCTGGCAAGCACACACATCTTCTGGCAATAGTAATAAAAAAAATTAAATAAAAAAAACTTAAGTTTTTTCTGAACATATGTAGGTAAAATAATCCAGAGGATCAGGCCACCACTATAATGAATAGGTCACCCATGTTCATCTTAGGACCTGAACAGGGATCGAGCAAAACATGTGGACTTGAGATAGTACCAGCAGTATCCTCTGGCCTGTTCATCGAATGTTCCAGACCCAGATTTTCCTACATGCTCTCATAGGACAGAAATGCACAGGCCTGCAGAAGACTGCAGTAGTGCTGAGGAGGCCACAGGTACAGGTATTTTGTAGTGAGTGTGTATATATGCATACACACTAACATGTTTATAAAATATGATACATATATTGGGTCATCTGAAAAGTTATGACCTGTTTTTCTGTTTTTCTAAGTAAAGATGCATCAAGACTTTTTCAATGACCCAATAGTATAAATATGTATGTATATATGTATACTATACACATATATATACATATAATATACATATATAATACATATATATATAATTAATGGTAGTTTTTAAGTAGAAAAAGAAAACAGCAGTTTGAGATTTTAAAAGACCATATGTATACATTTTATTTATATATGTATGTATGTGTGTACATTATATATGTATACATGCATATTAGGTATGTACATTATATGTGCATGTATGTACATGTATATTATATATTTATGTACATACATGTATATATAATGTAGACATATGCTCTTTTAAAATTCCATACTGCTGTTTTCTTTTTCTAATTAATAGCTACACATTAATTAAATTTCACACAAAAGAACAGGAGTGATAATGGTACCATGTTGCTCTGTGGCACTGAGCAATTCCCAATCAGTAATTATAACCCCATCTCTGGGCGGAATTTGCTACTTGAAGTTATTAGTACCCATTTGTTACCTTCCCTTCTTCCTGTGAGTCTAGTGTTGCAAACTAAGGAAGTCAAGGACAGAAAAGGAAAAATGTAAGTTCCTCACCAAAACTTGCACAGGATTGATAAAGCCCTTTTCTCTCTTTATGTCTTTAAAAATGTATTTTGTCTCCCTAGTGTGGATAAAAGATTTAGATGATAAATAAATAATTAGACTTTATGCCACTTAAAAAGTAAAACGGATAAATATCAACTTTAATTGACAGCTGTTTTACTACTAGAAAAGTTGTTTTGCAAAAAGGAAAATGTTGTCATTTCCATCTCATTGGATATTCTTGCTTAAATTATAGAGAGAAAATCAAATTATAGAAAGTAGGTTTGAATTATTTCTTTCTAGCACAGAGCTCACTACAATGAAAGATCGAGCCAGATTGAGCCCTAGAAGGGAAACCGCTTTAAGACCTGATGGGCTTTCCTTTTACGTCTGCTTTTTATTTTTAAACATCACCATCTCTTTGCTGACCAACATTTTCTTGCAAATTATGGCAAGGAGGGAGGAGCATGAGCAATGGAGCTGGGTGAAAGTTGGTAACAGCCCCTGCCAAGATTCCAAGTTGAAACTGAATCTTCAGTAAAGTTTCTTGGGCATGGGGGAACAGAAAAGATTTACAACTTGGGCAGAACTGTAATTCTACCAAGAAAAAGTTATCCGTCAATCTACTTTACTGTCATCATAGGATCTGGAGCTGACTTTCTCATACTTCTTACTCCTTTATATATGGAGATGGGAAAAAAAAAAAAGGAAGGGGAGTTAAAAAAAAAAAATTGATGAAGCTCTGACCCCTTTAGACTCCATTTATAGTCTGAACCGGAATGCCATCCCCCTTGACTAGCGAACTGTCCAATCCAGCCGCATGTGTCAAGCTTCTGTTAGGCACTAAGTGAAATATATATGCATGCCCTTATGCCATTTAACACTCTGGGTCCACCTTCAAGACACTGGGCTGTGGATCAACCAAGCCACCACTCCTCTTCCAAGAATCATTTTGACAGGTTCTTTTGGAGGGGTTCCTTCTTTTTTTAACTCATCCTTTTAAACAAAATGGCACCAAAGAAGGATGTGAAGAAACCTGCGGCTGCTGCTGCCCCTGCCCCTGCCCCTGCCCCGGCACCTGCTCCACCCAAAGAGGAAAAAATTGACCTCTCTGCCATTAAGGTAATGAAATGGGTGAATTGTTTGGTCACTGAAACATCTTTCAACGGTAGGGAACTCTGGAAACTTACGAAGTGGTATATTTCTTATTGAGAGAAATAGCATTCCTCAGTGAACTGGTAGATTTTGGAAGAAGAAATTCCTGTGTTTTTAAAAAATAAGGTCCAGCATATAATTTCAGTAAGAGTATATTATGAGTATGGTCTCATATGGTGACCTGAGTTTGCTCTATTTTCCATTCTCTAGTTTCCACTTTTTCATAAATTGTTAAACATGCAATTTAGAGAAATGCATATGGAAAGAGGCTACATTTACAAACATTTAAACCAATGTTTTTCTTGTTTTTTGAATACACTCTCTGTGGAAACTAGATTGAGAACCTTAAAACGACAGGAAAAGAAAAGTTTAAGCCCCTACTTGTTTCCAGAGTTTAAAAACAGCTGATGACCCAGTTGTCTGGATGCATTTAGTTAACAGCTGCTTTATGTCATCTGAAAAAGAGAAGATTTTTGCAATTCAAGCTAATTCTCCCTCCAGCTTTGCTTAATAAAATTTGATACAACACTAAATGAGATCTCTGTGCAGAAAATTATGCACTCAAGTGTTTCAGTGACTATAACTGTCATCTTTTTTATTTATACACGATATAATTCAGAATGTGTGAGTTGCTTCTAAATGAAATTAACCAAAAACATTGTGAAACTTGTCAGTTGCATGGCTTTTAGCTTATGTCCTTGTTCTTTTGCATACTGATCTTGAACTAAGGAGAATGTGATTGAGTTTCGTGTCAACACTTTGATCAAAGTTCTTAACTGCCAAAAGACGATCTGCTTTTGGGGAAATGGCAGAATGGATGTGCTTGTTACCTCTCAGTGATGTGACCCATCAAGTGTGCACCTTCTCCTCCACTGGGCTCTGATTGGCCCAAATGACCATTTGAAAATCTTCATCTAAGGATCTCTGCCTTATATGGAAAACTCAGAGGTCAAAGTGCCTGTGAGGTGATCTTTTCACTTAAGTCATTCTATTGGTAATAAATCTGAATTTTGCTAACTTAACACTGTTAACTTACAAATGTGACACTTTCCTATAAATAAGCATTCCATCAAGTGTTTAGTGTAATCAGGTTTTTAAAAAGTATCCACAAAATAAATATTGAATTAGATCACTCTTAGAACAGATGATGAAATTAAATAGATATTTTTCATAATTTTTATAACATTTGAGTTAAATTTAAACATATTTCAAAGCTGGAGTCAAGTATTATGAATAGTTTATAGATACATGAAGTCACATTTGAAAAAACTTGGTCTTAGACTATATTATTGGTTAGAAACTATTGTTAATGATATCCATTTAAGAAGAGAAATGCATGTCAGATCTTCAAAATGTTTTTGTACCATTACATGCATACAGTTCGTTAAAAAGAAACTAAACTTTTCATTTTCAGCAATTCTATTTAATATATTGTTATAAATGCACACTGGCTACATTATACAGTATGTGTGATTACAGCCACTACAGTAATTCTGAATGCCTCTATTCTTTAACTCTCCATACTATAGTAACATTGGAAACGTAAGCAGTGTCAAAGCTATTCCTCTTTAGATTTATTGTGATTTATAAGACACTACCATCTCTTTGTATTTGGGATTATAAACTTCTGGAAAGGAAAAAAAAAGTGCCTTCTTTACTTAAGAAAAAGAAGTTTCCTACTAAAGAATGCATGCATTAATTTTCCTTCCTGAGGAACTATGTCAGAATAAAATTTTTTTTTAAATTTACTTTGACCTATGTGAGGTCTTCAAGAAAATGGAAAATATTATTATTTATCCAAAAAATAATCCAATGATTTGTTTGTAGCCAGGAGAGAAATGACGCTTTTTGAATCTTGAAAACAGGTTTATCCCTTCTAGCTGTATGCTGAATTAATGCTAGTATGAGCTAGTATAACGAAGCAAAAACAGAAAACGACCCCTAGTGTATCTCGGTAAGCAGGGTGCGTGCTCCATCTACATTATTTCATTGCACAACAAGAGGTGTACAGATTCTGGGAACCAGCAGTTAGCGTAATGGCTATGTCGCTGGACTCCCACGTAGTCGACCGCGGTTCACGTCCCGGACCCGGTGGCTTAAAACTCACGCCGGGCGCGTGTGCGTGCGTGCCCAAGATCCCGAGAGGAGAATGGAGGAGAAGGGATTGCGGCGTGACCATCCCCCCTGGGGGGTGATTTCTCGCTTTCTGTCTCTATGTCTCTCTCTGTCTGTCTGGCGAGCGCACGCGCCCTACAGTGAAAATCTCTCCAAAAAAAAAAAAAAAGAGGTGTACAGATTCTGATTAGGGACACAAATCAAAAAGGAGAAGTTACAGGGATTTTGAAGAAATAGAAGGAAATCAGCCTTTATCTTTCATTCAGAGGGCCCTATTACTGAAGGAAAGAGAAAAAAGAGAGTCAAAACAAGCATACTTTTGTAAAGGAGTTTAAATGCCTTTAGTGATTTGCATTCATCAATAGGAAATCAATGCAGATTTACTGGTACTCCAGCATAGCCAGAGAATGTGATGCAACTTGAGAATTTTATAAGCTTTCATTTCATCCCTGTAGGTAACAGGGCTAATTAAAAATGTACATTAAAACATTTCATATTATGATGCTTTTAATCACTTAATGATGTTTCTGGATATATTGCCTCATATAAGTTATAAACGTTTTTCAAGCAGAGAAAATGAACTTTAAAGAAATTAATAGCGCTATTATATGTGTCCATTAACTTTCTGAAAACTCAATAAATAACAAAGCTTAATTGGATTATAAACTTTTTTCATAAATCGTGTAAGATTAGAAACCTAGCTGTCCTTCAGACTTTGAGTAGCAGTAAAAGTTTAACTATCTTTGTGTGTTAATATAATCATAGCAATAGTAAAACTTAATTCCTTACTACTATTCCCAGCCAATACTTATGTTCCGTCTCACACCACATTTCATAGCCATATATTGCACTCCCTATAAACTGAACAATCTTCAATGTTAGATTTATCAGTTTCTTAAATGTGCTTTCTAATCTGATTTCCTGATTTGTCGGTTATTTGTTTAACATATTTCTTCAGTTGTACTGACATAAAACCTTTGCTATTCTCACAAGGAATGCTTAACTGATGTGTTCTCCCCATTGATTTTTCTGAGTACCCTTTTCAAAAACAAAGTACTGCTGGGACCAGCAGTTAGCATAATGGCTATGTCGTTGGACTCCCATGTAGTCGATCGTGGTTTGAGTCCCGGATCCGGTGGTTTAAACACACGCCGGATGCATGTGCATGCGTGCCCAAGATCCCGAGAGGAGAATGGAGGAGAAGGGATTGCAGCGTGGCCATCCCCCCCTCTGGGGGGTGACTTCTTGCTTTCTGTCTTTCTGTTTCTCTGTCTCTCTCTCTCTCTTTCTGGTGAGCGCATACGCCCTACAGCAAAAACTTCTCCAAAGAAAGAAAACGAAAACAAAAATAAAGTACTGCTGATATGTGAACTTGTAAAGTTACCGTTATTGGTGGTTCTAAGCAATCTGGCTTCTAATAATGGATTCTCCCAGCAATAATGTCCAGGCTGAAAGAAACAGAATTGCAATTATAGGAATTAAAACTGGCTAAATGTGGTAGTAAATGCAAACACAAGAATTAGCACATTACCCCAAACTGCAACCAAGTGAAATACTGGAAGTAAATAAGTAATAAGATGACTATTTGCCTGGATATTTAAAGATCCTCAGTGTGAGACCAGCCAGTGGCATAGTGGTTAAGGTGGCCAGATCTCATGTGGTCAACCGTGAATTTCGAGTTCCAGACTGGTGACTCGAAAAACACATTGGGGGACCAGAAGATGGAGTAATGGTTACATCGCTGGACTCCCATGTAGTCAACTGACTGTGGTTCGAGTACTGGACCCAGCGGCTTAAAACTCACACCACGCATGTGCACGTGTGTGCCCAAAATCCCTAGAGGAGAATAGAGAAGGGATTGCCATGTGACCATCCCCACTGGGGGAGTGACTTCTCACTTTCTGTCTCTGTCTCTCTGGTGAGTACACGTGCCCTAAAAATCTCTCATAAAAAAAAAAAAAGGGAACCAGCAGTTAGCATAATGGCTATGT
>NW_006159448.1:2150832-2166314 GCF_000334495.1 Tupaia belangeri chinensis | reverse complement strand
AGAAGGGATTGCGGCGTGACCATCCCCCCTGGGGGGTGATTTCTCGCTTTCTGTCTCTATGTCTCTCTCTGTCTGTCTGGCGAGCGCACGCGCCCTACAGTGAAAATCTCTCCAAAAAAAAAAAAAAAGACAGAAAAATACATTGGGCTTGTGTGTGAGTGTGTCCAAAATCCCAAAAGAAGAAAAGAAGGAGAAAGGATTCCAGCGTGACCATGGCCCATGAAGGTGTTTCCTCACTTTACCTCTCTATCTCCATTTCTTTGTTCTCTCTGGCAAGTGTACGTGCCCTTTAGAAAACAAACAAAATTCAATGTGTGAGCTTTTTGCATGTTGCATGCATTAACTGATATGTCAGGATTGCTATGAAGTGATGGGACTTTGAATCATGTCTTTCTTTGTATTGCTTAAATTTTAATTCTCACTGTATTCATCACTCAATCAGGTCATCCCTGACTGGATACTGCAGGCGATAATACAAAAAGTGGTAATGATACCGAATGCATTGACAGAAAACTATCAAATAAGAAATCTTAAAGTAACAATTGAACAATGCTTGGGAAGATTTAAACATTCAATTTAATAGTAAAGGTGGAAATTTCATATTTCCAATAATATTTATTTACTTATTCAATGGAGGCAGGTAGTTTTGTATGCATTGTGACACCTCACATGTTTGGTCTAGGCATAAAATTGTTTGTGTTAATCTATAAATTCTTCTGTTCTCATTTATAAGTTAATATAAACCCAGTTCCACTTAGAAGAATTTCTGAGAAAAATTTATCATTTTATGAAAAGCTCTGAAAATTATAAAGTTTTCTGTAATAATAATAACCAGTATTCATTGATTATTAACACTATGCCATGGTGCCATATTTAATCCTTACATTACACTGAGCTTGTTTTTACTCTCGTTTTGTAAGTAAAGAAACAGCCTAAATGAGATTAAGAGCTGAGCCCATGGTTAAGTAACTGGTTAAGTGATAGAGCTAAGATTTACTTTAACAGGCCAAATCTAATATCAGCTGTGTTTAGGGTAGCCTATGCTATCTCCAGTTTACAAATAGGAAGTCGCGGAGAGTATACCAAGGAGCCTTTCTAAAGGTGCCCTCTTAAGGGTCTGAGGGACAGTGATTCTTATACTGCCCTGCACAGGTCCTCTGTAGCCAGAAGAGGGAGTGACAGGCACACGTCTGAGCAAGTTCATTAAGACTGACCTTAGCAATTCACTGATGTTCTGTTCTCCACAGCTGTCTCAGCACCTGTTGCTGACAAGTTCGGTGTTCTCTTTTAAAGATGAAGAGTGAAATATTAGCAACCTAGAAAGACTCTTAGTCACTTTGTTCCAGTTTCCTGTAAAGAGTTGGAAGTGGAAAATGAATATTAAAAATATACTTTTGTGTCTAAGGAAACAAAATTAATTGAAAAATATTTTTGGTTTTGTTTAGTTAAATCTGACCTTGCAGATTTTCCATTAATCTCCTATTCTTAGAAGTGTACAAGATCTTGTTTTGTTTACAATAACAGCATAATTTAAACTGGAAGTCCCAACCAGTATTTTTTGGTGTGATATGCAAAAATTCAATGCTGTATGTAAGTTAAATCTTAATTTTCCCTAGTTTGAGGAACAAAAACATGTGTAGTCAATTTCTAATTAGAAAAAAAAGGGTAAAAACACAAGTGGCTTCTGAGTCAGCATTTGGCATGGTGGTTAAAGGGTTGGTTTCTCACATAGCCAACCAAGGTTTGAGTCCTGAACCTGGCAACTTGAAAACCACACTAGGCTTCTGTGCATGCGTAACCAAAATTCCAAGAGGAGAATAGAGGAGAAGGGATTGTGGCATGGCCATTCCCCCTGGGAGATGATTTCTCACTTTCCTCCTCTGTCTCTCTCTGGCAACTGCTCGCCCTATGGAGGAGGGGGTGAAAACTCAAGTTGTTTCTAAATTTTATTTACATAATTTTAAAAGTTTTTTCTTCAACAGTTTAAGTTAATTTTTAACTGACTGTAGCCAGCCAATTATAATATTATTCCATTTGCAGTGTGACTATAACCATGGGAGAAAATTAAAAAATTGAGACTATCACTGCATATCCCTATCTTATTTCCACTTTCAGAAGAGAACAGGCAGAATGGAGTGGGAAAATGTTAAGGGCTTTTTGCAGTCCTCTCTAGAATTATATTTTGAATTGTATGTAACTGAATAATATCTTCACAAGATAAAATGAAATTTGGAAGAGATATGTTCCCCAATTAATAGTGAGTGGTACTTTTCATTTTAAAGATAATGAAATTTTTGCAAGAGAAGACCACAAAGTGACAAGGCCAAATTTAGCTCTCAACATTTCAGTGCTGCAAATGAACCCCCTGGCAAGTTGTCTTTAGAAGTCGTTCCATAATTACCCAGTATTAAGCACCATCTGACTCATGGTGGAAAGGATTATATTTAGTCTGCTGATTCTACACTTTCCTCTGCTTCTCTTCAGATAGAAATACTTTTTTTGTATGAAAATAGGATCTTTTGGAGTTTATTTCTACATTACCTTCTACAGTTTGCTTCTCAACGCAGAGCATAATCTGGAGGGCAAAAATAATGCAATTTGAAAGTAGTAATGACTTTCATTATACTAGCTAAAATTAAAATTATATGGATGATAAAACCTGACTAGAGTGGTCATAAATTTATAACAGGGAGTTGAAACCAGAGAAGAAAAGTTTTCCTGAAGATAAAACCACATCATATCTACATCATAGTCTTCCTTCTGCTGTGATGAGTGAGGCACTTTGCACCTAGGAAGTGCCCAATGGTCTATTGTCTCCTGTTTATTAAAAATCCAGTTGATTTGAACATGATGATATGAAATTATAGTTTATTTTAGCTCCTCTATATACAAACTACTTCAAAATAATATTTTCTATTGAATATGTAGGCACCTTGACCTTTTCGATTTGGAGAAGAAAAAAAAAAGAGTATGTCTTACTAACAAAAAAAGGAAAAAGCACAACATTGTATAACCCTAGACAATCCTAGAGCTCACACAGTGTAATCTCTTATACTGAGGAAAGAAACTAATCCATATAAAAGAAGTTATTTAACCAAAAGATGTAGGATTTATTCCAAGGGAGCCAGAACACAATTCCCAGTCTAGTTCTCTTTTCCATAATACTGGGAGAAAGTTTCCAAAGGCAAAGCTAACATTTATATATCCCTGTTGTCACAAAAAGAACTTTCAGTCCTGACAAGTAGAAAAACTAACATTCATATATCTCTTTTGTCACAAAAAAGAACTTTCAGTCCTGACAAGTAGAAAAAGCAGATACTTACAATTTATTAAAATGCATGCACAAAGAATTTTTCTAATGCTTACATTTTAAAAACAAAAAGATGAAGGAATGAAAAACATAATGTGAATTTTTAAGAAATGACATGCAAACAAATGCACAGAGGAGAAAAAGCACAACTCTGAAGAAATCTTAAATTTCTTTATCAATTATTAACCATGAAAAAACTAATGAGAAAGTTGAAAAAGCGTAGACTTGGGTCACAATTTAAAGTCTGTATTCAAATTTATGTAGACTGCTGCTAGGTCTTTTAGGTGGGAATTATTTTAATAAAACAATCTTTTTTCTTCTGTGACTGAATTCAGTTGACTGGTCTAGTCCTCCTGAGCGCTGGTTTACATGCCTTATCTCAGCTTCAGAACAACTTAATCCAGTCTAACCCTCTCATTTCTCTTATGTTAGAGAACCTGGTCTGATACTGTATTCCCATTGCTCTTTAGTTTGCTGGTTTATATTACAGTATAGTAATCATCCTAAGTATATCCATTGCTGAGATTGAAATTGCAAAGGAAAAATATTTACTTTCTTTGACTTAAATGAGGCATTCTGAAGCACAAAACTCTAAGAGTTCCCAAAATAATACATCTGCTGGCCTTTTACAAGGGTCCTGGAAATTCTGTGAGTTTGGAGTGACAATTAAGCTGAATTTTTTCTCAGTATTTCTAGACACCCAAGCCTTAGGTATCTGCAAGGCATTCAATCAGAGGATATACAGAGATGTCCTCTTGACTGAAAACTGTCTCTGTTAGATTAATTTCTTTACTTAGCCTTACCATCACTGTGGTCATCGTATCTTGCAATGATGCTGAAGTTCTTGGAAGACTAGTCTCTGTTCCCTCCTAAGGCATTTCCCCAGAGTGTTCAATATCATTATCTATAGCTCTTTTTTCAGCGTACCGAAACTTAACATACATCAATTCCACAGCCTGTTTGACTAATGGCATTTTAGTATTTTTCTTATAAATCGATTCCCTCTCTACAGAAACTTTATCTTGTCTTTAATAAGTTTTCCAAATCTCATGACTGACATTACACAGGTGGATGTTTCTTGAAGTGAAAAAGAAGCTGTAATCCTTGTGTTAAAAATTATTTTAGTAGCAGTATCTTATAAATGACTATCTAAATCCAACATAAATGACAGCACATGAGCCATAAAAATGTGGGATGTATCTAATATTTTACTAACAGTCTAAGGTATTTATGTAGGCTAGAATTAAAAAAAAATTAGATCGAGTGTTAGAAAATTAGAAGTTCGGTTTATATAGTGGATTATAGTACTTAGGATTCATATAAAACCTTAGAGAAGATGTTGGAAATATAAAGGTACATATATCGATAATTCACAATGACTGCCTACAATGTGCTGGGCAGTTGTAGGTGTTAGAGACCTAGTATTGAAGTAGAATGCATGTACCTCCTCTAGAATGTAAGCTCTTTGAGAGAACAGAGTGTCTTTTCTAAAATAATGTAATATTCTAGAGAAGGAGCTTATATTTGAAGGAGAAACTTAGTGTACATATGTTTCAATGAGTTTAATGAAAGTTCTTGAGCAAATAATGAAGGAAAGGCATTCTACAAGGTTCTGAGGGGAACAAAACCCAAGAATCAGGCAGGGGTTGGGACAGGCCCACACCAGGGTCAACATTATGAACAAAGGTAAATGGCTTCTGGGAAACCAATGCCTCTCAGAAATTATAATCACAAAAATTAAACAACTTGCAGGGAGAGAAAGAAGCCAATTAGAACATAGAAAGGAAAAAGTTCTTCCAGGAGGAGGAGATTTTAACAGAACTTTGAAGAATATTTCATTTCCTTTTTTAAAAGAATTATTTTATTTAACTTGATTTAGTTAGTTTAATTTGATCAGAGAGGGAGAGAGTGAGGGAGAAAGAGAGGGAAAGTGAGAAAGCAAACCACCAGGTCTGAGAGTCAGTCTGCAGTGGGCCATATGGGAGTCCAACACACTTCACCACCATGCCACCTGCCAGACCACAGAATATTTAATTCCTAAAAATGAGAGAGGAGAGAACATGCCAAATAGAAGAGACTGAAGTTCATTTTTTAAAACAAATCAATTGATGACACAGCAAACAGGTTAAAGTCGGCTGACAATTGATGTTCATACAGCCTTTTTTCAAAGGGCTGATTACTTTATCATTATAACACCAAGGAAGTGGTACAAGAAGAGATTTTTGACCTTTGCGAAAGTGTATCAGAGAATAAATAGAATCTTCCATTTATTCCGTGAAAGTGTATCAGAGAATAAATAGCATCTTCTGTTTATTCTGTGAACACAGAATCGAGGTCTTATAAATTTTACACGTAGTTTTTTCCTCTAGACTAGACTATATTGTGGCCTTTCCTGTGGTTGTCAAATAACATGCTCAATTATTTATTTCACCTCTTAGTAGGTGCAAAAAATCTGATCTCTCACTCTCTATGAAAAAGATACAAAAAAGACTATGGTGAAATAGTTTGACAAATGTCTACAACTTTACTATTCCCAGTCTAATAACAAATCTTTACATAATATTCAAGTGACTGGGAATAGCTCGTTTATAATCTAAATACAAATTTAAACTGACTTTGCAGTTCACCCAACATATTTTATTACAAATTGACCATATTTAATATGTATTTATGGGTGTATTTTCCATTTGAGTTTTGAAAATTATCATTATGTCTAGTATGGCAACTTTGATGGTTGATGTATTATTTATAGTTATTAAATATATTAAAAATGTATTACTTATTGTTATTATATCTACTAAAAGTATTTCTATTTCTGAAAAATAACCATAGGGAAATTTAGATTTAATGGCACAATTTCATAAATATAATTATAAAACTAAAAAGGAGCATAAAGAACACATGCACTGCTAATTGCTTTATTTTTTGCATCAAAAGTCATGAGATTCCAAATTACACAATTGCCAAAGGTTGCAAAATTTCCCCCTTTGTCTCTCCCTTTCATTTCACAGCATTTTTAAATTTTTCTATGAACTTCTATTTCCCAATAACCTTTCAAAATGTCAGTCTATTTATGAAGGTATGTTTACTTGAGTACTAATAATTTAAAATTGGTATTTTCAGTTCTCATTTTGGGACTCCAGATCCTATGAGAATTTTTAACTACTTACAAACTTTGGGCCCAGAGTGAGAGACTTTAAATGTTGATTTCTTCTGGAAGGGCTTGGGGGCAAACTATGAAGCTTCTATCTCTCTAGCAGAGGAGACCTCATGCTTTTTGTGATCATTCCTCTTTAACACAGCTGCTAAAGCACAGTTGCTACAATTCATCTCCAACATCCTTTATGCCTGTGAGCTGCTTTATACATGTAGAAAACTGATAAACATTTTGTCTGAACTTTAACGGGCTTCATAGGACTGATCTTTTCTAGAATCATTTTTCCTAGTACTGCTCCAGAAAAGGAGCTGACTACTATTTTCAGGTAAGCTGCCATGAAAGCCTGTCTCCAGTCAATCCTTTGGATAGCTTTAAAATGGAAGTACATTTTGCATACCCTAAGCCCTTACTTGTGTTCTTTTGGTTAGTGGAGACATACAGCGCCTGACAATGCAGAAGCAGAATATGCACAGGTCTAGGAAGAACTTATGCAACATGCTAAAAGAATATGCGTCCAATGCGAGAGAAAGAACACAAAAATGCCCTATCAGCTTTCCTGCCTGGAAGAACTTCAGAAATTAAAAAAAATATGAGTAGTCAGCCAACATAAAAATATCAGGGAGGAAGACCAGCAGGTGACATAGAGGTTAAGGCCCTGGATCCCATATGATGATCAGGATTGCAATTCAAGTCCCAGACCTGGTGGGCTTGCAGTTTTGCAATTCAAGTCCCAGACCTGGTGGGCTTGAGAATCTTGCCAGGTGCATGTGCGTGCATGTTCAAAATCTTAAGAGGACAGTGGATGAAAAGGGACTGGATGTGGCCATTCCTCCCATAGAGGCAAAGGAGTGATTTCTCTGTCTCTCTCTCTCTCTGGCAAGTGCACATGCCCTATTGCAATAACTTACACACACAAAAATAAGTTATCAGGGAAGAAAGAAAATACTCAGGCCTAATGTCAAGGGAGAATGACCAAAAATAAAGAAATAAAGAAAATGGAGATCAAAACCATTCCTAATTTATATTATACTTCTGAGAATGCAATTTATAAAATAATGGTCTTTAGGGACCAGCAGATGGCATGGCAGTTACAGCCCTGGACTCCCACATAGTTGACTGTGGTTTGAGTCCTGGACCCACGGGCTTAAAACTCACAAGTATATGTGCATGCTTGCCCAGAATCCAAGAGGAAAATGGAGAAGGGATTGCAACATGGCCATCCCCCCGGGGGGTGATTTCTCGCTTTCTGTCTCTCTAGTGATTGCACACATCTTATAGCAAAAATCTCTCTAAAATATTAATAATAATAGTCTTTAATTGGAGATTTCAAGACTGGACCAGATTGTCACTTGGGCATACCCTAAGAAACATGCAGAACAGGTGTGGCCTTTTCAAGTCCACTGGACTTTACCATAAATGCCAGAGATCTGGAGGATGTTGCCATATGAAACCCCAAACCAGTCCTACCCAAGAAGTCCCATTAATAACCAAATTTGCTGACTAGAAGTTTACCAAGAGAACCCTGAGCACTTGGAGAAATTCTAAGCTCCTTCGCCACTGAATAAATAAGCTTCTTA
Source organism: Tupaia belangeri chinensis (assembly GCF_000334495.1). Taxonomy (NCBI): domain Eukaryota; kingdom Metazoa; phylum Chordata; class Mammalia; order Scandentia; family Tupaiidae; genus Tupaia; species Tupaia belangeri. The sequence goes on along the minus strand of NW_006159448.1, from coordinate 2,158,270 downwards.
AATAAAGAAGCTTCTAGAGACCATCTCTGGAATCAAGACCATAAAAGTACTGACAGGCTTCGGTCTCACAACAGAGATCCACCCTTAGGTCCTGGTGTCCTAAAAATAGCTTTCAGGGTACAGATCTTCCCCTTTGCCCTAAGAAAGCTAAGGAACTCTTCAAGGGGAGTGGCGACTTCCCTCTGAAATCTGATGCTAGCTGTGAGGTCAGTTTGCCTAGTGATAAAAGCAAGCTTCAGTGAGGGCGGACCCCACTCAGGGATTGCAGCAGCCCTCAGCTCACTGGTCATCTTCGCCTCTGCTGTTTTGCAGCCCAGCAGCTCCATCATGGTGGGTCCTATAAAGAAAACTATTTGTCATTGACAGGAGGATATAGGGAGCATATATGGACTTATTGAGAAGGAAGGAAAAGAATAGAATCGAGCAGAGAACATATTCAGTACAAATCTTTAGAGTCTTCTTTTGGTTTCCAATGAAATATATTGAGGACAGAAGAGATTAATTCGATCAATTATGCCAAGTGGAAAAATACATCTTATACCTCATGCTTAAGGTATAAGCATGCTTAAGGTATTATAAACCTTAATGCTAAATCACATTAAGGTTTATAATATCTAGAAGTATACTTTATGCTTCACCAACTTTTGCTAAATCACATTAAGGTTTATAATATCTAGATTTAGGGAAAAAAATCTGCAACTGTAGCAAAATATTGTACCTTAAAATACAATGCGATGGTGTCAATAGTTAAATAAACTGCTTCCATTGCACTATTACATGCTAATATAAAAATTGCTGGTTAAACAGTAGAAAGACTTAAGTTCTTTTTAATGTAGTGTGTTTATCTATGCATTTTTAATTCAATATATCTTATTAGGCATATCTTTAAAATACATTATAGCTATTATATTATTCCAGAAAGTATCTGATTTAGCATTTGTTAAGTCATTGATTGTGTTGATTAAGATACAAAGAGATCTTCCCTAATTATCTTTTTCAATAGCTTTTTGTTTTCCTAGATTCAAAAGTACCTTAAGGCAACCTTCTTATGCTATGACACCTATAGGGCTTCCCAAAAATCTCAGAGCAGAGAGCACTCATTCTTCTGTCAATGCATTTGAAAGAGTACTAGTTGTTTCTTTTTTTTTTCCCTTTCTCTCGCCACTGCAGTCCTTCAGTGCTGACCAGATTGCTGGTAAGTGCATTGAACTTCTCTACTCCCGGATGCAGGCACAGTGCTGCCTGGTTTCTGAAATGTCATTTAATTTCAAGGCATGTTACTTTGTGGCTCAACCTGTTAGTATCCAAGCTATGCCTGAACTCTGAAACGTAGGCTGACCTTTGGAGCTTACTTTGAAGATGGCTCAGGGAATGAGCTGGATCCACTTAAAATTCAGGACATTTTTGTTTGGTTAAAACATTCTTTGTGGTTAATTTTTTTCTAACAGATCGAGTTCTCTAAGGAACAGCAGGATGGTAAGTTTAAAAGCTATAGTTGTTAATATGTGCACACTCATAAGGGTAGCATATGAGAAAACCAACTCCCTTGGGATGAAATTAGCTCTTCCTAATTATCCTCACTGGTGTTGTCACTCTAAATATAAATTGCTCTCAATCACTCTAAATATAAATTCGCTCAACCTGAAACCTTTGCATATAATCAGTAATCATAAGCTTAAGCAAACAAAAGATAAACACTACAAAATAGTTCCTTATTATATTCATTGACTCCTAAATAAAAATCAATTTGATACAATAAGTAGTACCATAAGTATATGCCCAGAAAATGGTGTAGATTTTGGATGGCTAATTTGCTAACCAAATCCCTGAAGAGAAATTTCACAAGTCTAAATTGCTCAATTTGCAAAATAAAAATGATTAGAAAACCGCTCAATGGCACAAATCTGCCTAAATTCTATGGGCACCATAGTGAATTGTAGGGTAAAACTGAACTTAGAGTCAGAGGAGGAGTAATTTATCATAAATCTGTGGAAGGAACACTAGCTAGCTCCTGGTCTAGTACCTTCTAGAAATGTGATCAGACTCTCAGAGAAGTCATAGGACTTGCTCAAGGACCCAAAGAAATAGTGATAGCATTAAAATGTGGCATTATTTTACAGGCATTGAAAATTTCTTTTATGAAAATGTTTACAACCAAGGACATTCCAAACTCATAAGATTTAAGAGAATCTGAATAATTTTGCTAACACTTTACTATTTTCCCCTGTGGGTCTTTGTGTCCAACAGACTTCTTATCCCAAATGATCTTTTTTTTTAATAGGAAGTGTAAAGAAGAATGTTTTATGCAGTAGAAGTGCTACAGATGTAAATGACCTGAGATAGATATACATGTTTAGAAGGGGAGAGGAGAAATACTTGTTATATTGTGTTGTATTAATGAGAATATTGGTCATAAGTACATAGTATATATTTTGTGATATATAAAATAAAAGAATTATAATTACAGGGGATTACTAAAGACCTATTTAAATACTGAGTTCTTTTACTTGAAATTCTTTAATACATTATACGGTCTGTTTCAAGTAGCTCGTATTTCGACATCAGTTAAGAGAAAGGATATTTGCTAAAGTACAGACTCATTTTCATCTGCATCACTGTTAAGGACCTCGTGTGGACAGATGTAGATGATTGTATGACTCATAACTCAAGATCATGTGAAATGATGCAATCAAGAACTTTTTTTTTTCTTACTGAAAACAGTCAGTAATTCTGCTATGGCTTGTTTGAGTTTTCAAGCATTTTTAAACTGGTGATACTGCTACATTATCAGTCACTGCATCTCGGTTTTCTCAAGGACCTAATATACATGGTCTTTGTGACTACTCATCTATTTTAGGACCAAGCAATGGATGACTGAAAAATCCTTGCATGGGTAGAAGCATTAAACCTATTATTCCACACATGAAAGAGATTTTAGATTATAGCAGTTTGGTAAACACTGGTAATAGAGGACTGTTTTTTCTTTTCTGTGTCAGGAAAACGACTGTGAACTTTTTAAAGTAAATGGAAATCTTACACTTTTGATTTCTTTCATTTTTTCCCCTTATTCGATGATTAAAGACTTCTGCTTACAGCTGCTCTGAGTGACTATTTCATAAGGTTGAAGGGGAAAAAAAGCTAGAAAACTATAGCATTCTAAAGGTTGAAGTCCTGTGCTATCTCACATGCAGCTATTTCACTTTAAGTATGAAGAGATGACAAATACATTTCTTCAGTTGCATTAGTCATATTTTAGTGCTCAAGAGCCACAGCAAGTAGCTATCTTTTTGGGCAGCACAGAGAACATTTTCATTGTTGTTAAGCAGCCCTAGAACAGTGCTATTCTAGACCAGAGGTCAGCACGCTTTTCCTTAAAGGGCCAAATGGTAAATACATTAGATTTTGCTGGCAGTATAAACTTAGGGAAGGCAACTCCATTATGTCAATGAGCTGTGAAAATACCACAGACATCCATAAATGAATAGACATGGCTCTACCCAACCAAATCTTATTTACAAAAAGAGGCAGCCAGCTCCTAGCAAGTATTTTGCCAAGTCATCTTCTAGACTCTTCAAGAGAAGAACTAAGCCTTGTGTTAAACATCTGGGGGGAAAAGCATAGCATCCTTCTGGCCTCTGCCCTTAAGTCACCAAAAGGGTTACTGTCAGAACGATTCTATTACAGCCCATAAAATCCTATTTCTGCATCAGCATCTGACCAGGGTAATAGTGAGCCATCTCAGCAATCTGTGTATGAAAGCTTGGAGCCAGTAACAAGAATAGTTCAGTTTCACATGTCCCTTAGAAAGATGACAAGTATTATTTTACTAATGATTCCACAGTGTTTTGTAGATTAGGAAAATGGTCTGTTATGGTCAAATTGCATAGAATTTAATGGAAAAATTTTAGCAAAGAAAAGTAACATGATCTGCAGTTAACTTGACTAGAATGTCAGGTGAATTATAAATTAGGGGGAAGAGGGACAGTAAGACAGGGCACTTTTTCTGGGTATCCTTTCTAGATAGCATCTTTTGATCTGAGATCACTGATAGACTAAATAGAATGATTTTTTACTCTCCAGTTCATCCACAAATAGTTTGAGTGTTTTAGGCATTAACTCCAATAAGCTGCCATCAGTGCTTTTAACTTCCTAGAAAATTTTATTTAGTTAAATTTAGAAGTTTCAATTAAACTGGCATTACTGGCTCCAAATCCACAGTAGCACCCCTTCCTACCATTTTGGCATATGCTTCTGTAATAGATTGTCAAAGTAACCATTCTATACAGTGAGAATTAAAAAATTTAGGGAATGAAATCAATAGAGTAATTGTGATAAGAAGAGAGAGCACTTCAAAATTTGTATTTTACACACACATTCACACACACATGCAAGTAAAGTGGAATAATAAGAATAAAATTGGTGTAGTCATCAATGTGAATATCCTCACTGTGATAATATATTATAATTTCGCAAAACATTATTAGGAGAAACTATGCAGAATCTATGGGGGGAGGTCTTTAAAAAGTTCATGGAAAATGTGTATTATGAAAAAAAAGTATGAATTTCAACTGGTTTTTTCACCAAAATAAACATATTTTAACTCTATTTTCCCACGAGTTTTTTGAAATCCTCTCAGATAAGAAGTCTCTCTGTATTGTCTCTTGCAATTGTATGTCCATAAGATCTAAATTAAAAGTTTATACTTAAATTCTAAAGCTAATATAGCAACATGTTGCCATATGTATTATCTTTAAAAAGAAAAAGTGTAAAAAGATTATCATAGCAATAGATCCAGACAAATATTTCTCCTTCTGAATCAATTGTGCTAGAACAATGGTTATACTGAAGTGGTTAAATGACTCTATAGAATTTATAGGTTATTATCACTTTGCTAAATTTTTCCTGAAAAAAAAAATTCAATTATTCCTGGAGAAAACTAGTTAATGGGAGAGCCTAGGAAATGTGTACCTCAAGACAAGGTTTTTTCTCTATAATTTGAGAAGTTTGGATTAACCTCACATAGCACAACCTGGATTGAAAATTAGTTTTCTTGAAATTATATTAATCTTGTTGATTATGTGAGAAATTATTAAGGTTTATCAAGGCCTCAGAACTTTTTAACTCAGTCCTGTTTCCCAGGCAGTGAAGAAAAGATGAATAAATATGACCAGGAGCAGAAATGTCATATGTCTGATTAATAACAGCATATGACTTGAAATTGAAAGAGCTACTTTGTTAAAATATCTCCCTCAAGAAATGCCAAGAGGGCTTGCCAGTGATTGTTTGAGACAGGAAAATAGAGAGTTCAAAGATAAAACCTTTAATGGTTGGCAAAAGTTGTAAGACAGAGAAAAATTTAAACTGAATCTTCGACAGAGTTAGGGTTAATTACTAAGTAGGAGGGGAAAATCATGCTTAATGCTTCTTGCTTTTTTGCAGACTTCAAGGAGGCATTTCTCCTGTTTGACAGAACAGGTGAAAGCAAGATCACCTTAAGCCAGGTCGGTGATGTGCTTCGGGCTCTGGGCACAAATCCCACCAATGCAGAGGTCAAGAAGGTGCTGGGGAACCCCAGCAATGAAGGTAACCACATCAGTTTTTCGAAGTAATGGAAGTGTAGCATGGAAGTGTGTATGTATGTGTCTGTGAAAAAGAAAGTGTGAGGTGGGGAGAGAGGGAAGAGAGAGAGGAACAAAGACATAGAGACTTATTGAGAAATGAGTTCCACATCACAGGACTTGGTTCATCCTGATCGTGGTAAGTATGCTTCCTGGCCATCGAGAGTCTTAGCTGTTTCCCTCATCAAATAAGTCAATTTTCCTTTGAGAATTTGCAGGCATGAGAAAATGGCTTACTAATAAGTTATAAACAAGTCTGAGCACACTTCAAGACAATATCTACTCTTAGATAAAAGCTATGGAAATAAAATTACAATGTTTTCAAGCAACTAAAAAAAAAAAATGCATACTGGCCTTGCTCTCATTCTGTCTTTTGACACCCTGCTTCTGTGGCTATCTTAAAAGAAATTTAGGGGACCAGCAATTGGTGTGATGGCTATGTTGCTGGACTCCCATGTAGCCGACTGTGGTTTGAGTCTCGGACCCGGTGGCTTAAACTCACGCCGGGCGCGTGTGCGTGCGTGCCCAAGATCCTGAGAAGAGAATGGAGGAGAAGGGATTGCGGTGTGGCCATCCCCTCTGGAGGGGGGGGGGGGATTTCTCACTTTCTGTCTCTCTGTCTCTGTCTGGCGAGTGCACGCGCCCATAGCAAAAAAATAAATAAATAAAAGATATTCAGCAGACCAGCATTTTAGCTAGATAGGTAAGAGAAGCCAAAACCCTCCCAAACTGACCACAGTTCAAATACTGGCCTCAGCAGCTTGAAAAGCATGCCCAGCGTGTGTGTGTGTGTGTGTGTGTGTGTGTGTGTGTGTGAGAGAGAGAGAGAGAGAGAGAGAGAGAGTCCAAAATTCCAGTAAAATAAAGAAATGGAAGAAAAAGGATTGCTGCATGAGCATGCCCCCTTGTGGGGCTGCTTTCTCTCTCTCTCTCCTCTGTCTCTCTTTCTCTATCTCTTTGGCTCTTTCTGGTGAGTACACATACCCTCTGGCAAACTTAAAAGTGAAAGCAAGAAAACAAGAAGTAAATTTAACTATTTTAATTAAGAATAGACAGAATGAAATCTTAATAAGAATATTTTCTGTTCTCCCCTACAAAACTTAAAAATCCTAAACCAAAACCAGCAGAGAGCTCCCCTAAGTAAAATCTGGGACAAAAATCAGTGAGATTCTTAAGCAGCAAAATTGCAGAAGTTATTTACTCAAGTACAAAAATTCAGTCATTAGCCTGGAACAAGGAAGTTATTTTTTGTTGTTGTTGGTTTTTTTTGTTTGTTTTTTTGTTTTTTGGTTTTTTGAGAGGTTTTTCACTATAGGGCATGTGTGCTCACCAGACAGACAGAGACAGAGAGACAGAAAGCGAGAAATCACCCCCCAGAGGGGATGGCCACGCTGCAATCCCTTCTCCTCCATTCTCCTCTCAGGATCTTGGGCACGCATGCACACGCACCCGGTGCGGGTTTTATTAAGCCACCGGGTCCAGGATGCAAACCGCGGTCAGCAACGTGGGAGTCCAGCGACATAGCCATTACGCTAACTGCTGGTCCCAAGGAAGTTATTTTTAATTCAAAGTTTCATGAGAAAGTCTATTGAAAAATTCTACTCTAATCAAAAAAGATAAGACACAACAGTGAAGATTTTTAAGCAGATAAATCTGGGTTGTATGTAGTAGGAAAAAAAGACAGAGGGAAAATAACCTTTTTTCTTTGATAATGAAAATATTTTGGAGACTTTCCTTCATTAAAGAAAAAAAAGAAGAAGAAGAAGGGTGGGGACCAGCAGTTAGCGTAATGGCTATGTCGCTGGATTACAATATAAACA
>NW_006159448.1:2128781-2150548 GCF_000334495.1 Tupaia belangeri chinensis | reverse complement strand
CCTGGCTGTCTGGCAAGCACATGTGCCCTATAGCAAAAACCTCTCCAAAAAAAAAAAAAAGAGGGGTGGAATTTGATATAAAAACATTATGTCACTCTTTTGAAATTTTCATCTTCATTTTCCTCAGAGAAAAATTTCCAGTTAAGTCATGCAGAAAGTAGTTGAGAACATGAGATTAAAAGGAGAACAATAGGCCAAACCTTACTTGAAAATATCATTTCCTAACTTACCAGACATCCATCTTCAATAGAATTACTATGTAAGTGCTCATTTATTTAACAGTCAAATTTAGTCTTTTTATTATCACTGGATGTACATTGGCCAGCAGGTGGCATGATGGTTAAGGCGCTGCACTCACACATGGCAGACCACAGTTCGAATCCCAGTCCCAGAAGCTTGAAAATCATGGAGGGTGCATTTGTGTACTTGCCCAAAATCCCTGGAGGAAAATGGAGGAAAAGGGATTGTTGTGTGGCAATCCCCCTGTGTGTGTGTGGGGGGGGGGGGGTTATGATTTCTCACTTTGTCTCTCTCTGTCTCTCTTTGTCTCTCTCAGGCAAGCATATGTATCCTATAGCAAATAAATATATGTATGTATGTCTGTGTGTGTGTGTGTGTGTGTGTGTGTGTGTGTATATATATATATATATATACACACACACACATATATATGTATGTATATGTATATCTTTATATACATACATATGTGTGCATATATGTGTTTTATATATATATATCGATGTACTTAGTTTTTATTCTGTGAGAGGAGTAGTAAAAGAAAATTTTGATTTGATTTTGAAACATAGTTTCATCCAGTTGCATTCACTTTCATAGTCTACTTTATGTTTTTGCTGTGAATGACATTTACCTTGTCAGACAATACTAAAGAAAGTCCTGTTGTCTTCTGCTTCTCAGTTGCAAGGGAGTCAGAAGATCACAAAATATTTGACATACATACTCCTCATAAGCTAGAGTATGGAATATGTATTAAAATTCAACTAAATTTGACTATATTTACATGTCACTGTTGGCTTTATTGTATCTCAGTATATTTTTATATTGCATCTCTAGTATTTAGAGAAAAGATTAAATTGGCAATATGATAAAATAGTAGCTAACACTTCTTAAAGCACTCCATTTGTTCAAAATATTCCTTTTTTTTAAGTTCACTTATTTATTTCTTCCATGAATGAGAGTGACAGACCAATAGCACCTCCCAAAAGACTGTGATGCTTTGATCCACCCCCTTGCTCAGCTAGCTCTGGATCATGGGAACACGCTGTGTGCTGCCTAATACACTCAGGGAGGACTGAGGAAATGATTCTGGAACATTCCTGTGCCAGTCAGCCGCATAGTGTCATGTTTTTAACTGCTACACCACTGTCCAGCCCCTATGATAAGTGTTCTAATAAGCTCGCATTATTGTATTTAGTTCTCACAACACTAGAAGGTATCTCTCTTTTACTGATGAAAATCTGAGAGATAAAGAGGTTATTATCTTGCCCACTGTCACATAGTGGAGAATGTGGATTGGGAACAAAATTCAGGCGCTGGGACTCTGGAGTTCAGGCTATTATCGATTACCATATATTTTTTATTTTAAAAATTTACCAAGAGAATTTTAAGCTGTGTAAATGTTTTCATATCATCTAGAATGAACTTTATTTGTGACTCCCAGATGGTATCTTGTGGTTACTAATAACTCCAAGTTGCAACTTCTTTCAGAGATGAATGCCAAGAAAATCGAGTTTGAACAATTTCTGCCCATGATGCAAGCTATTTCCAACAACAAGGACCAGGGCAGCTATGAAGATTTTGTTGAGGGGCTGCGTGTCTTTGACAAGGAAGGCAATGGTACGGTCATGGGCGCTGAACTTCGCCATGTTCTTGCCACCCTGGGTAAGAATAATTTATTTTATGAACTTAAGAGGGCAGAATGTCTAGGAAAGAGCATGCCTTAGGAGAACCAAGTTATGACCAAAATAGATGGCCTCCTACAAAGTCTACAATGGACAAATGAAAAAGAATAGTCAAAAGTTAATGACCATTTCCATTGGCCTCAGTGACAGTGCATTTGTTTTGAGAAAAAGGTCATTTAAAATATTGGTAGTAAAGGGGACCAACAGATGGCATAATGGTTATGTCGCCGGACTCCCATGTAGTCAACTGCAGTTCAAATCCCGAACCTGGAGGCTTAAAACTCACACTGTGTGTGTGTGTGTGTGTGTGTGTGTGTGTGTGTGCCCAATCCCAAGAGAATACTGGAGGAGAAGGCACCCCTGAGGATGATTTCTCACTTTCTGTCTCTCTCTGTTCTTTCTGGCAAGCACATGTACCCTATAACAAAATCTCTCTCTGAAAAAAATGTATATATGTATTGGTAGTAAATAAGTACAACTAAACATTGCAGTTCTTATAGGATATTGCTTGGATGATCAAGGAAAATGGATATCCGATTTATTCATTCAGAAACAATTTATTAACAAAATACAAAGTGCTAGAGTGGCAGGAAGGGCATAGTTTCTGTGCTCTAAGATTTTAATTATAATCTCCAGAAGCTCAATGGCTGGTGACCTATGGTGAAATTTTTAACATATTTTGTGGCCTACTTTCTGAATGAAGAGTTTTGTTTTATCAGGTGAAAAGATGAAAGAGGAAGAAGTGGAAGCCCTGTTGGCAGGTCAAGAAGACTCCAATGGCTGCATCAACTACGAAGGTACCACCTCACATCCTCCAGTGATTGTAGCAACTCTTAGCTGTTTAGGTTGATGATAGACTCCGTAACTTCTTTCTTCTTTCTTCCTTGTAGACATACGTGCTATTTATTATCAATCAACTACATAATAAGTCTAAAGAGATAGTCAATAAGGATCTGAATATACAAGGGGACTTCAGAAAGTTCATGGGAAATGGAATTAAAGTGAGAGTTCATTTTAGTGCAAAAAATTTTTGAAATCCATGCATAGGGTTTGTTTATATGATACGTTTCCCATACATTTTTGGAAGATTCTTTATATACATAAGATCTATTCCAGTGTGTTTAAGCAACCCTGTGCATTGTTTTACAACTAAAATATGTATTTTGCCATGTGTTTGTTGTGAGATCTTTATCATTTCCTTGTGCTAGAGACAGATTGCTTGTGTTAAAATAAATTTTAGTAGAATATTAAAATTAGAGATTTCAAAGTCCTTTTGTTATAGCAAGCAATTATGAAAATGATTGAAGGTATATAAAAATTTTTAAGTTAAAATAAAAAATAATAATAATGATAAACAAAATTAAATAAATATTTAAAAATAAAGAAAATGAGGAAACTGAGGGACAAAAAGATTTAGTACTTCATGAAAGCTAAATTGTTAATGGCAGGGGGGGGGCTAAAATTTTTAATAATTCTCTTTGTCCACTGTTCCTGCATAAGTGAAAACCATTTTATAGTAGCTAATTATTTATTTTTGTTACCAGTTTATAGCAACTTCATCCAGAGAGTGTAAAAGCAATACACTACATAAAACAAGATGCACTATAAAGTTGCATAATATAATTTGCAAATTAAAAAATTTCCAATAAAATTTAATAATTTATCTACTCTCAAAGAGGACAAGTATAGCCACATTTCAGTAAAGCCATATTGGTAACTTTGATGCAAATATAGATATATAAAGCCTCATGAATAAGGAAAAGAAAAGAAAAGCACAGGAAAGAAAAAAGGAGAGGATAAGAAAATTGGGGAAAAGGATGGAGAGGAAAGTATCCAGTCAAGCTAATCTTCATTGACCATATTAATTAAACTTAATTTTTTTGCTGTAAACAATTTAATTATTACCATAAATACATTACATAGAAGTGTCATTCAGTGAATATTCTTTGGGCAATCAGATAATCATCTAAAAAATAAACAGATAAATTTTAAATGGGCCAAAAATTCAAATGTAAAATGTAAAATTTAAAAAGCATAAAAAACACAAAATCCACAGAAGAATTATTTTATAACTTTGGAGTTGGCCTTTCTAGCAGTAGCACAAAACTCAAAAGGCCTTGAAATGTTTGATAAATTCAACCACATAATTAAAATCTGTATAGCAAAAGCCACCAAAAGCAAAGTCAAAAGACAAATAATGAACCAGAAAAATATTTCTGCAATCATATGAGAAACATCTAATTTTTCTAATTAAAAAAAAACTACTACAAATTAATATAAGACTACAAATCCCACAGAAAAATTAGGGAGTATATGAACAGACAGCTCATAGGAAAAGGAATAAAAATAAATATAAGATGCCAAACCACACTAATTAAAAAAAATTAAAACTATACGGCAATACCATTTTTCAATAAGCTGGTTGCCAAAGATCAAATGTTTTACCAGGCTTGGGGTTGAGGAAAGAGTATGGAAACGGGCAATCTCGTACATTACTGGTGGGAATATATACCTTTAAAACCTCTATGTGACTGTGTGATACTATTAATTCTAGTAAACCTCTGAGAAACTGAGTTTCTAGGTACACTTGCATTCAAGTGAAATGATCATTTACTTGGTACTCATTACTGAGCTGTTCAAAATAGCAAAACATTTGAACATTTTAATGTTCGTCAATGTGCAATGTATCAAATAAACTCTGGTACATCTATACAGTACAATTTTCTGTAGCCTAAAAAAGAATAAAGACCTGAGCGACCATCCCTCCAGGGAGTAATTTCTTCATTTCTGTCTCTCTGTCTCTCTGATGGGCATATGTGCCCTATAGCAAAAATAACAACAACAAAAAATCTTGTATATAGTTACGGTAATATATCCAAGATAAATTATTAATTGAGAAAAGCAAGTATAAACAGTGTATAGACTATGACAGTATTTGAACTATAAAGAAAGAAACCAGGTGGCAGGCAGACAGCAGTAAGGAACACTTTAAAGAAAAACAATTTAAACCATGTAAATGTACCACCTATACAACAATTTAAATTTAGAAAATCTGGGTAAAGTCGTAAACTCAGTATTAAGAATAGTGGGCTGTACCGAGCTTAAGATAGTAAACTCTATTGTTGCAGCTAAGAATAGTAAGCTCGCTTGCTAAATCTTTTAAAATTAAGTTTGACTATATTCTAATTCTAAACTGTCTTTATTATCCTTACAGCTTTTGTCAAACACATCATGTCTATCTAAATGGAGCTTTCAAGGTATACACCTGTTCTCTCTCTATTATATAAGGCTTTCTCAATAGTCTTTTGACAAGGTAACTGTGTTGCTTTGTAAGCTATAGATATAATTGACATTGGTTCCTAATTAAGAGTTATTTATATTAACCAGAAAATTTTTTAAAAAACTCCTTGAAATGAGTCATTTAACAATAGAACATTCTTAAATAAGTGTAGAAGCTAAAGTTTAGTATGTTTTTGCTTCTCTCTATAAATCTATCTTTTTGACTATATTTTAGGTATGCAGTGGAGATACAACAAAGCACAGACTAGTTAATTTAGTTGGAGAATAACCATGGGCCTAAGTTCTTTGAATAACTAACATACTTTCTAACAATTACTGCCCTATAAATTCATGTTATAACAGTCCAGATTCAGGCACTTGCAACCAGGTTCTTAAACCAGGAGGGAATGGCTTACCTTGTCCGTGCTGGTTCTCTTGTGCTCTCACTTCTTTTGCACATCACATAATTTCCTCCTGAATTTTCTTTCTAAAAAGTGGCAATCATCTCATTAGTTCTCCCTTTTCCTTTACAGAACAAGCATTGTTTAGGAAGACTGGCTGGAACCTTATTTTAAGAACACCTATGATTGTCCAGATCTACTTACCATCATTCAGTAAAACAAAATAATCTGGACCATTCTAGACTGGAAGAATCCCTGATTTTTATATACCTTGAGTTTTTCTCTGAATTGTATTCACACCAAGCAAACCAGTTGTCTGCTGCAAAAGACAATAAAATACTGACTCTGTCAAATCCAAGCACCATTCTTTATTATCTGCTAGGGATCAAGGGTCAACAAGATCCTTAAAAATAATAAAATCAATAAACAATTTTGGTCAGTCTGGAATGTTCAACTCACATTGTGTTTTTATTTTCTTTTGTAATGAGTGTAATTTTAAGTACCTCAGTCCTTTTGTTAAATGTATGAATGCTGATGATTTATAGACTTTTAAAGGAATAAATTATTTACAATCTATATAACAATAACAAATTGGCTAATAAAGTAATAATATGTGGTTATTTTATTACTTTATTGAAAAGGTTAAATAGAGAACTGAGAAAATCTAGACAGGATAAAAAATGTTTTTATATAAACCATCCAAGTGATTTTTGATGAAAGCAATTCTTTCAAATTTGTGTACATCATTTTGGTCACGATTTAAGATGAAAGCAGTTCTTTCAAATTTGTGTACATCATTTTGGTCATAGCTTTCTATATTCACTTCTAGTAACAATCTGGCCTATTCAAAATTTGTAATAAGCCCTTGATCCTTCTCACTGAATATCTTCAAAGATAAATATTAAAGTGACCTTTCAGCTGTTACTTAAAAAAAAAAATTCTCTCTAGTTGGTATTTCTGCTCTGGAACTCAAAATCCTGTTTATTAATATTTATTTCCTCCTAGGATTCTCCCTTCTTTGCATGTCCATATCTCTAAATCTCAGTTTGATCTTTCAATACATGTCAAAAATAGTAAGTCTAGTTGACAGGAACATTCACGAGATAAACTCTGCCATCTCTGAATACTTTCACTTTTTCTTTAGAACACAATCTAGAAGTTTTTAAGTTGAATATTTCTAAGAGATGAGTGACAAATACTAGTCCCCACCTTTCTAAAAATATCATTATCATATTTGAGATTAGAAAATCTCTGCAAAGTACCTGCCTGCCTACACATTTTTGGGAGATTTAGGGCAAAGTGTTTCTTTTATCTCTCAAAGGTCAGTCATTTGAACAACTGACGTGTCAACCTCAAACTATGTGTTTGTAGCCGAGATAATCATGAGACATTCACATCACTCTTTTAAAGAAAATACACTATGGCTTCATGGTTGTTAAGGCCATGTTTACTTAGGACCAGGAGTTGGAAATATCACAGAGCATTGTTCTAAGAACTTTCTGTGAAAATGGAAATCTGTATTTGCATTGTCTTATATTATAATCCCCAGCCACATGTGGCTATGGGTAGTTGAAACGCTCTAGTACAACTGAGGAATACAATTTTAATTACTTTAAATTTGACTTTAAATTTCCATTTGTGACTTATGACTACCATACTGAACAGTAAAGCTTTCAGTGCATATTAATCTTCTGTAGTTACATCAAACAAATTTTTTTCAATTACAAATTTCACCATGTAGAGAAGTTGACTGGTAGAAATAGTTCAATTATAAAAGGCTCGTTTTAGTTTTGGGATATGTGGCTAAATGTCCCATATTCTACATTCCTCACATTTTTTTTTCATTAAACAAAATGTGATATCTACAAGGTACTAAATGTTTAGAGTCAAACTTTATATTTAATACTTTTCCCTCAAGACCTTATAAAACAGCTTTAACCCTCAATGGGATAAAATCTTGCATGCTGTCATGGGACCTAACCTTATTAAATTACCATGTGTGAAATACCCATAACTCAAGTAGCAACAGGTGCAAAATAGAGTAGCAGGCAGAAGAGGAACAGTAATTTTTAACATCTACACCAGCTGGCAAAAAATGACAGGTGCCTAATTCCTCAGTCTTTAAAAATAACTGCTGAAAAGCCTATGCTGCATAAGCAAATATTTTCAGGTTTGTTTTTTAACTCTCTTTAAGTTACTTTTCTGATAAAAAGTCATATTAAATATTAATTTTTGCCACAAAATTATATCTGAAGTTTAAATAGCACATAGGAACTTAATTTATTCTCCTCTATGAATGCAATAAAAGGTCATTAAATTGGGAAAATAAAATATTATTTTTATACTTCACAGTAATATTTATTATTATAATTTTAGATGTTTTCTGTAAGGCCTAGGCACTTGCCAGAGACATAGAAAGAGACAGAAACAGAGAGGGAAAGTAAGAAACCACTTCCAGGGGGATGTTCATGCCATAATCTCTTCTCCTTCATTCTCCTCTTGGATTTTAGGTATATATGTATTTGAACCTGGTGTGTTTTTCAAGCCACCAGGTCTGAGACTTGAACTGCCAAGTTGGCCATGTAGGATCCAGCACCTTAAACACCATGCTACCTGCCAGCCCCAGAGTAATATTTCTTAAACATTATAGGAAATAATTCACAGTGTGTCTTTCTCTAAATATATTTACATGTCTTCTTCTATGGTAGCAAATTTAATTAATAGAATGGAAAAAGAAATATCTTCTTTTAAGGTGTAAGTCTAGAGAAAATGATGAAACTACAGAACTATTTAGAAAACCAACTGTATAGTCCAAAAGAAAAAAGGAGATTTAAGAGCAAGTACCAGGAGTCAAAACTAAAGAATTGCGCTGCCTTGAACAATCATCTAACTTGAGCCACAGAAGTGCAAACTGAAGAAATAATTTAGGAAATGATCTCAATATTAGTTTGATGAGTGAGTCAAGGGTAAGAAAAGTCAGTGTAAAGGGGAGGGTGATGAAGTTCCATGGACCTTCTGGAAATCTTTCTGGAAACTTCATACCAAGATAGATGTTCTTAGTTAATTCTTAATATTTGAAAGAACGTACCAGCCGTACCCTGATTTGACTTTCTTGGTCAGCAATGTGATTGGCTCGAGCTACTCTGCCACAACTGCGGCTATGCAAAATGGAGAAGCACTGTCACTCTTAGACCTTGGGTAAGTATGGCCTGTGCTTTGGAGGTCCCACTTTAGAGGCCCTCACTCTGGCCCTCCTGCAGTCACACAACTCAGTGCCAAGGATTCTACCCAAAAATAGAGCATGTCACCTTGGAGCTTGTGCCCCTATTTCTAGACTATTCTATGAGTATCCAGGATCCCAGCCTTCTCTGCCTCTAGGGCACCATGACCTGGGTGAGACTCTTCCTAGGTCTATCCTTTTAAAGGAAAACCACCATGGGGGTATGCAATCCTAAGACCAAGAGGTGTTCAAAGCTAACTTTTTTTGTTCATTTAGTTTAGAAAAAGATGGAGTTACCTCTAAGGCACCTGTAGTGCAGGATGGAACTAGAAGTCAGAGTTGAAAGAAGACAAGTCACCTCATTCTGGGGCAGAACCCCGACCTGGCCTTCTAAGTATTATGAAGCTGTATCTGTTAAAGAAAGACATCAGAATATACATTATCTTTAATGGTTGCTAGTTTGATCAATCATTAGATATTTAAATGTATGCTAAGTAGATCCATAAACACGGAGGTAGACCTTCTGAGAAGGGATAAAGCTCTGAGTTTTCAGAAATATAGATTTTGAAGTTGCTGAGAAATACTCCTGGAATTACTGGAAATACTTATGGTCTATTTGATTTGGGGGGGGGGGTCTCTTTTTTTTGTAAGTTGTTTTGTTGTTGTTTGTTTTTACCAGAAGGCAAGTATACTTGCCAGAGAGAGAAAGAGAATGAAAGAGAGAGGGATTCCCCAAAGAGACATGGTCATGCCACAATCCCTTCACCTTCATTCTGTTGGTATTTGGGGCATGCATGCACATGCTACTCAACCTTGTGGGATCCAGTTCCCTTAACCACTAGGCCACAAGATCAGCTCACTCTTGATCTATTTGAACTTTTTAAAAATAAGAAGTTCCTTGCCCAATAACCACATAAATTATAGAAAAGAATTTAATGACATATAGATAAGGTTACTCTTTCCGTTCTTTGAAAGATGAAAACAAACAAACAAAACAGATTGTCATTTCCTATTATCTTGCTCTAACTTGCAAAGGAGAAAATCAACTCACCTCATAATAATCTTTGACTAGGGTGAGAATAAATACAAAGCTATTAGAATAAAAGTAGGTAATTAAGAACGTTTGATGGTACAATTGAAATATAAATTTAAGGTGATAAAATATATATCAGAAAAAATTAAATTTTTTGCTTAAGTATTTTATTAGTGACTCAACCCATGATACAAGAAGTCTTCAAAAGATTCATGAAAAATGCATGGTGGGGGCTAGCAAATGGGGTAGCAGTTATGTTACTGGACTCTTACATGACAACATGGTTCGAACCCCAGACCTGGTGGCTTAAAAACTCATACCAGGCACATGTTTATATATGCCCAAGATCCCAGAAGGAGAATGTCTATCTGTCTCTCTCCCTGATAAGCCCATGTGCCCTAAAGGGGTTCACCAGAGACAAAAACCTCTAAAAACAAACAACAAAAAACTATGCATGGATTTTTTTTTTTTAATTTCACACTAAAATAAACTCTTCGTTCCATTTTTCCATGACCTTTTTGAAGTGCTTTATGTATAAAAGAGTACTTAGCAATTATCATTTAATGGCAACTGGTGAAGTTCATTTTGAACTATTATTTAGAAAAAGTGATAAACATACACTTATTCTTGTTTACTTTTCCACTTTCATTTAGACTTTCTTTGGCAGACTCAAAGTCTGCCCTAAAGAACAGGTGCTTTGAAATCAAGCTGAGGCTTGAATCCTACTGTTACCACTTCTGAGATACATGGTCATGGAGAAATTACTTAACCTTTCCAAGTTTCAAGTTCATCATCCATAAAATACAGTTTAAAAGAATGGTTCTGTGATTTAAAGTAAATTAAGAATATGAATTATTTGGCATGTGGTAAGGAATAAAACTTTTTTTTTCTCTTTTTGTTTTTTTAAATTGATTTACATCATGAGCAAGCAAACAGAAAGTGACAGAGAAACAGCAACCCCAACGGCATTGCGATGCCCGCTCCGTTCCCCAGCTTCATGTGCACATACTTGCCTTGGGTACTCTGTGAGGTCCCTGGATGGCAATCTGGAACCTTCCTAAGTGGATCAGTTTCTCAGAACATTATACATCACTGCTATGCCATTGTCTGGCCCCTGTTTTCAGTTGCCTTACTATGATTTTTTTGTTGCAAAGATTAAGTTGAAGGGGTCAGCAGATGGCTGGATTCCCATGCGGCCAACTGTGGTTCAAGTCCCAGACCTGGCAGCTTGAAACTCTTGCCAGGCACATGTGCATGTGTGTCCAAAATTCCTAGAAGAGAATATAAGAGAAGGGCTTGCAGCATGGCCCCTGGGGGGGTAACTTCTCACTTTTCGTCTCTCTGTCTCTATCTCTCCAGCACACACGCCCTATAGAAAAATCTCTCAAAAAGAAAGAAAAACAATTAAATTCAAACAATAAAAAGATCTACTCATTCAAACGAGGCAAGAAATAATGGAGGCAGAAGTGGACCATGACCTAGACAAAAGCAATTGAGAATTAACAAGTTCTGTTTAGTTGTTTTCTTATTTGTAGCATGTGGTATTATTTACTCACTCTCCTTAAAATACTCTCTTCCTTGCCTTCTGGGATTCTGTGATGCTGTATTTTTCATGTTTCTTCAACCTCTCTTTCTGCTGCCTCTTAGTCTTTTTGATGAGTTCTGCTTTTTCTATTCATTTCTCTCATTCTTTTTAGGCTCAGGGTTCTGTTCAGCTGGCTTTTCTTCTTACTCCAGAAAGTCTCTCTGGGTGATCTCTCTCTCGATGTCTTCCATATCTTAAATTATATATATAATTATATAATATATATATAATCTCTTCCATATCTTAAATTATATATATATATATAAATTATAAATTATATATATATGTGTATACACACACACACACACACACACACACACATATATATATCTCCTGACTCCCAAATCTTTTTTCTTCAGTGTCTGCTTTCTTTATTGGTAGTTCAGAACTGTGATCATTACAATTGACTATCATGACTAAACCAATAGTAACAAGCACCCAGCTATGCTTTATACCATGATTTCATACAAAGCAGATAAAGAAATACCAGAATGCCTAATTTACTACTTTTAAAAAGACTCCTAAGGGCATATAGCAGAAGAATGATGGGGGGAAATTACTATGGAAAAAAAGGCATACGTAAAGAAGTCTTTCTTACAAGAAAGCGTCCCAAGCATCACAAAATCTGCTTGGTTAATCCAATACTGCACTACTAATCCGTATAAAATTGAGAAAGATTTTAGA
Organism: Tupaia belangeri chinensis; assembly: GCF_000334495.1. Lineage (NCBI taxonomy): Eukaryota > Metazoa > Chordata > Mammalia > Scandentia > Tupaiidae > Tupaia > Tupaia belangeri. The sequence continues at coordinate 2,138,427 of NW_006159448.1, read as the reverse complement.
TCTGTAATAAAAATCAAAATTTGGGAAGGGCAAAATTTAAAACAGCAGTCAAGCAGAGAAGGTGGGGAGGGAGGTGTGTGAACTAGCGCATTGGAACTGTGGGGACAGGTAATCGACCACTGTCAAACCATTGTACATTTCTTCGTTTCTCATGGAAAACATTTTTTCAACTATTTTTTTCCTTCCATACTTAAGTCCATCATTGTCCAGATATGTCTGTTCCATTTTTTGTCTTTTTTTGTTGACGATATTACAACATAATAGTACATTTCTTCTGATTCCTGCACTGTGTGGAAAAATTGATGATTTCAAATACTTTCTTCAGCTCCACAATAAGTCGCCAGTCACTCTGCTGCATTTCATCTCTGAACCAGTCTTTGACTGTTTTGTTTGTTTGTTTTCCTTGCTTATCTTTTGAGTTTACTAGCATCTGAGATTGGGAAGAGAAACAGGGAGGCAGGGATTAAGGATTTGGGGAGCAAGTGGGAGCCACCATCTCACTCAAGAAAAGGGGTTCTTACATTGCTTCCAGGTGCAGGAATCCGAAGGAGAAGGAAAGATCTCTCTGCTAACAACTGGCAACTCAGGGAGAAATTCTGGGCCCAATGGCAGCTGGAGACAGTACTGTGCTGCTGCCACCTGAAGAGCAACTGCTGAGGCCCAAGTGGTGTGGCCCCAGGCAGAGAAACAACCTGGGAACTGAGCTAAGGCAGGTCCTTCCTCCAACAGGAGACTGGGCAGGGACTGTGCAGACTCAGCAAGGCCAGACTGTTAGCAGCCAGCCATTGTCCATGTCCCCTCAGCAGTCCTGGCAGGTTCTCTGGGCAGGAGCAGTCGATAGACTGACCAGGATGTCTGTGGTTTCAACATATCTTCCACACATTTTGGGAGATTCACCAGGATTAGGTTTTATTTTGAGATGGACCTCTTGTTTTTTTTTGCAACATCCACTTGTCTATGGTTTATTTCAATACTTGTTACTATCCCAATGTAAACAACATTTTTGCTTGGGTTGCATGTAGGTGTCCCTTGTTTCACCTGGCCTGCTTCCATAGTCACACCTATCACTGTCGGATCTCAAGAACTGAAAATATACTGAGGGAGGATTTTCATCTTGTAGAGAAATATAGCTATGTGCTTAAATTCTTCTTGTTTCTGTTTCTTGTTAGTCTTGTCTATATTTTGTAAAGGCATTGAATGAATGATAGATAATTTCTGCACTGAATTTTTTTAATTCTTAATTTATCAGCCATTTTTTGTGTGTCCTGTCCAATTCTCACATCAAAGGCCTAAATTTCAGCATACTGAGGATCATGTTCCAACATCACTGAAGCCTTCCTAACATCTTTTTTATGGACTGGACCAATGTTAATTCCTGTGTAGGGCAGTTTTGAAATTTTCAGAAATTCAAGGAGAGCTTCCAAAGAGCCCAGCGTGGATGCCTGCACATAGACTCCCTTATCTTCCAATTTGATAGCATTTAGTATCTGCTTTAACTTGTGGATCAGTTCATCCTTTTTTTTTTTTTTTGAGAGGTATTTTTGCTATAGGGCATGTGCGCTCGCCAGACAGACAGACAGAAAGTGAGAAATCACCCCCCAGGGGGGATGGCCACGCCGCAATCCCTTCTCCTCCATTCTCCTCTCGGGATCTTGGGCACGCACGCACACGCGCCTGGAGTGAGTTTTAAGCCACCGGGTTCGGGACGCAAACCGCGGTCGACTACGTGGGAGTCCAGCGACATAGCCATTACGCTAACTGCTGGTTCCCTGGATCAGTTCATCCTTAAGAAAAGGGATTTCACCTTCTTTATAAACCACCAAGAGGAGTAAGCCAGCTAACGTTTTCTCCAGATCTTTCCCAAGAATCTTTACCCCCTGAGCTGCTTCAATTTCTTTATACTTTTCATACTGGTTTTTAACTTGTAACTCCTTCATAGGTGGAGGTAACAAGAGACCTCAAAGGGCCCTTCTATTCCAGAAACGATGATCGTATCTCCTTCTTCAAACGTCCATGCATCAATATGACATCTGTAGTGGTGCCCATTCCTGGGAGAGCTTTAACCTCGTCACTTGTGCTCTCAACTTTTCGCAATGCACAAGTCTCTTGGTCAATATAGTCCACGTTAACTCAACAAGAAGATAGATCAGACTTCCCATGCCATCATGAGTAGGTACCAAGGACACAAAAGTTTAGGGATCTTCATTCTAGTAAAACAAAACTGCATTCAAACTTTGCTATGCAAATTCCACAATGATAGCCTTTGCTAGCTTCTTAAATTAACCTTTTGTATTCTTTCTCTGCTTTTTTAAAGCAGCAGCCACATCAGAGTCAGGACTCTTTTCCAATCATACAACCTATCAATCTTACTGAGTGCAACAAAGAAGGGGCATTTTTTAGATTTGAAAAGGTTGATTGATTCAATTGTCTGGGGCTCCAAACCCTACATAATATCAACAACTAAAATGGCCATATCACAAAGAGAGCTTCCCCTGTTTCTTAGATTACTGAAAGACTCGTGCCCAGGAGTATCAATAATCAGCATTCCTATAATCCATACATTCTCTGTATCAAAAATTTTAATGTCTGCTCATTAATAACTTCAAGGGGAACACTGGTGACCCAATGTGCTGTGTAATACCACCTGCTTCCCCATCTTGTACATGTTTCATGAAGTTCATCTAAATTTTTGTTTTCCTTGTATCCATATGTTCAAGTACACAAATGACGGGGACTCTTAGCTCTTCTATATTTACACTATTACTGTATTCTAGTTGCCATTTCTCGATCCTCCATTTTGCTTTGTCATAAGCACTTTCTACTTTAGTTCACTCATCATCAGAGTCATATTCAGAGTCCGAGCTCATTTCTTTACTTGGCTTTTTATCTAAAAACGTCCATGCATCAATATGACATCTGTAGTGGTGCCCATTCCTGGGAGAGCTTTAACCTCGTCACTTGTGCTCTCAACTTTTCGCAATGCACAAGTCTCTTGGTCAATATAGTCCACGTTAACTCAACAAGAAGATAGATCAGACTTCCCATGCCATCATGAGTAGGTACCAAGGACACAAAAGTTTAGGGATCTTCATTCTAGTAAAACAAAACTGCATTCAAACTTTGCTATGCAAATTCCACAATGATAGCCTTTGCTAGCTTCTTAAATTAACCTTTTGTATTCTTTCTCTGCTTTTTTAAAGCAGCAGCCACATCAGAGTCAGGACTCTTTTCCAATCATACAACCTATCAATCTTACTGAGTGCAACAAAGAAGGGGCATTTTTTAGATTTGAAAAGGTTGATTGATTCAATTGTCTGGGGCTCCAAACCCTACATAATATCAACAACTAAAATGGCCATATCACAAAGAGAGCTTCCCCTGTTTCTTAGATTACTGAAAGACTCGTGCCCAGGAGTATCAATAATCAGCATTCCTATAATCCATACATTCTCTGTATCAAAAATTTTAATGTCTGCTCATTAATAACTTCAAGGGGAACACTGGTGACCCAATGTGCTGTGTAATACCACCTGCTTCCCCATCTTGTACATGTTTCATGAAGTTCATCTAAATTTTTGTTTTCCTTGTATCCATATGTTCAAGTACACAAATGACGGGGACTCTTAGCTCTTCTATATTTACACTATTACTGTATTCTAGTTGCCATTTCTCGATCCTCCATTTTGCTTTGTCATAAGCACTTTCTACTTTAGTTCACTCATCATCAGAGTCATATTCAGAGTCCGAGCTCATTTCTTTACTTGGCTTTTTATCTAATGTTTTCCCTGAATCTTTCTCATCTGACACTTTTCCACCTTCCTCATCACCTCACTTTCTCCTTCTTCTCCCTCTTCCTTTTAACTCTCTTCTTTTTCTTCTTCTTCTTCATCTTCATCCTCCTCTTCGAGTTTTCTTTTACTTCTATATGATAGTCTTTCTTTCTTTTTTTCTCTCTCATCACTGGCCACAGCGTCCCAATCATCCAATCCAGTATTCTCAGTATCTTCTTCTGGCTCAATAGGAAATGGTCTCTTCTTTTTCTGGTACTCCTTGTTCTACAACTACAGCAGCACTTAATTCCACTGGTTCAGACACTTCATTATTTCCTAGCTGCTGTGGTATTTTTTTCCTTCTTTTTGTCCTCATAAATTGGCCTTTTCTTTGGCAGAGTCTTTAGATGGCACTTCAACACCCTGAGTTTGTAGAAGTTTAAGGGGAGCTTTGGCTCTGGCTTTTGTCTGGGATTTAGTTAAGAGTTTTTCTTTCTTTTTTTTTTTTTTTAAGCACTCTTTTCTTCCTCTTTCTTTCTGTTTTTTCCTTTATCTTTCTTCTTGTTCCAATTGTTCTGCTTCTCTACTCTTGGCTTCTAATTCTTCCAGTTATTTTATACATTCTTCTCCTCGCTTCTGTCCTGCTGTTTCTTCTTTAAGCTTAGCCAGAGCTCCTTGCATAGCTTTACAGTGGCTTTGCTAGGTCTTTTCTTCTCTTTCTTGTTTTCTTCCTTTGCTCCTTTCTTCTTCTTCTTTTTTTTCTTTCTTTTTGTCTTCTTTGTCATCTTCTGCAGCTTTGGGAGTCTCTCTTTTCTCTTCAGAGGCAGGGGTTGCTCCAGTATCAAGAGTCACCTTGAATTTTATGGCTTCCTCTTCCATTTCTTTTAGGATTCTTTTTGTTTACTCAGATCCTTTTTACCTGTTTCAAATTCTTCTTTTTCTTTAAGCTTTCACAGTTTTGCTTTTTCTTCACCTTTTTTTTTTTTTTCTCTCATACTCTTTCTTTTCGGCCTTTCCCTGGGCCAGAGTCTTAATTTTGAAAGAGAAAGTCATTATCTTCATTGCCACTCTACATGAGGACCTGGTTTATTTTTCTTTTTTTTTCTCCCTGTCCTTTTCTAGACTGCAAAATTCATATGAAGAATTTACCTCTGGGACCAGCAGTTAGCGTAATAGCTATGTCGCTGGACTCCCAGGTAGTCGACCATGGGTCAAATCTCGGACCCGGCGGCTTAAACTCACGCCGGGCGCGTGTGCGTGTGTGCCCAAGATCCCGAGGGGAGAATGGGGGAGAAGGGATTGCGGCGTGGCCATCCCCTCTGGGGGGATGATTTCTCGCTTTCTGTCTCTCTGTCTCTCTCTCTCTGACTGGCAAGCGCACATGCCCTATAGCAAAAACCTCTCCAAAAAAAAGAATTTACCTCTTTCACCTGAAGAATTTACCCTGGAATGCTCTCTTTCACTTTTTTGCTATCTTCATCCTCTTCTGATCCATTTCAATTTTTATTTGATTTCTGAGCTTTCCCTTTAACTTTTTAAAACAAGTTTATTAAAATCGCCATCATCATCACTCCGTGAGTTTATTTCTAGCTTTGGTTTTGCAGTCATTTTTGATTTTGAATCTTTATCTTCAATTTCTTCACTACCATTATCATCGAAACTTTGTTTTTTGCCCTTTTGTCCTTTTTTATTACCTAGTTTTGAGGTGAATTCTTCTCCATTGTTTTCTGCTTCACTACAGCAGTTTCTCTGTCCGCTTTGATGCCTTGAGCTTCCAAAGACTATTCCAGTACTTTTAGGATATCATCTTTATTTGCTTTTTTTCTCTCCTTTTTAATTTTCCCTTTCGATTTTTGAGATTCCTTTTCCTTTGCAGCACCAGCTCCTTCTATTTCTGCAACCAAGGTATCAAGATCAATGTCATCCATGGCACTGCCTTTTCTCCTACTTTTCTGTTTCTTCCCTATAGCTTGTCAGTGGTGCTCATGGTCTCAGCCCCTCTGTTCAGTCTATCAGAGACCCACTGTCCCCTCAGCCCCACTGACTAACCCAACTCCACTCCCCTCCCACCCTCTGCCCACCTACTTGGGTCTGTGCTCTACTTAGGTCCCCTTGCAGTGCCACCTCTCACACCTGGCTCTCCACCCCTGACTCAAATCTTTATCTTCTACAAATCTTTATCTTCTCTCCTTAGTTTCAAGACTGTGTATCCAACAGCTTCCTAGACTTGTATCACTGACATTTCCAAATCAATGTCTAAAACAGAACTCTCACAACTTCTCCCAATTAATTCACAGTGCTATGCCTGACTTGACCTTCCTCATCCCTAGCCCTCACATTGACTCAATTAACAATACATCTCTCTAATATGATTTGAACCTGTCCAACTGTCTACATGTTCATTGTCATGGCCTTTACTCCCACATCCACCAGCTCTTTCCTAGATGATTGCTGCAGCCTACTAACTGGTTTATTTGACTCCCATCTGATTGCCCCACCCCTTCAATCCAAACCCCAAACTATTCTCTGCATTTAACTAGTAATCTTTCTAAAATGTAAGTCTAACAATGTCACTCTCTTGCTTTAAACACTTCAAAGGCTCTATTTTCCCCAGGGGGAGGGCCAGAACTCTTCAACTGGGCTTGCAAGACTTCTTGTGTTTGGTCTATGTGTATTCACCCTGCCTCATCTTACACTAATCTTCACCTCCACCCTTACTCCCTACACCCTAGCCATACTGACTTCCTGACAGCTACCCATACACTGACACTTGCATGCTTCTGAAAATTTGCACATAATGCTCCTTCATTTCAAAGGATCTTCTCCCTTCCACAATTTTTTCCTCTAACTAAAACTTGTTCAGCCATCTTATCTTACATTATCACGTCTTCCTCTAACTAATACTTGTTCAGCCATCTTATCTTACATTATCAACATTGGCTGAAGATCTGCAGTCCTCAACCTGAAACCCATTATGCACCTTTCTCTCTCTCCCGGTTTTTTAATTTGTCAGAGGTCACAAGGCTCACTGGAGACATATATGAGATGGGACTGGGGTGGGAGGGTGAGAAAGCAGCCCCCATGGAGGATAGTCATGCCACAAGCCCTTCTCCTCCATTTCTTCCTCCTGGATTTTGGGCATACACACACACACACACACACACATACGCTTGCATACACACACAACACACACTTGCATACACACACACACACATACACACACATGGAATATTTTTCAAGCTACTGAGTCTAGGACTCAGACTGCATTGTCAGCCATGTGGGATCAAGTCATCTTACCCACCACACCAATGGCTGACCCCCATACCTTTCTTCTATTCGTTCATTGTGTTGTGTTCTGACTCATTATAGCAATTAGATTTTAACTGCCTGGGCTTTTTATTATCTACATCCATTAATAGATATTGACTATAAGTAAACAATATTGAGTGTAAATATGATCCAATTGAATTGAATTGAATAAGATTTTTGAAGATAAGCATTGAATCTTGTTCATTGCTTTTCCAAAATGAAACAGAAACTATTTTTAATAACCTTTTCATTTCTCTAAATAGAAGTGAAACTGCTCTCAGAAAAAAAAAGAAGGGAACCAGCAGTTAGCGTAATGGCTATGTCGCTGGACTCCCACGTAGTCGACCGCTAAATAGAAATGAAACTGCTCTCAGAAAAAAAAAAGAAGGGAACCAGCAGTTAGCATAATGGCTATGTCGCTGGACTCCCATGTAGTCGACCGCGGTTCGTGTCCCGGACCCGGTGGCTTAAAACTCACGCCGGGTGCGTGTGCGTGCATGCCCAAGATCCCGAGAGGAGAATGGAGGAGAAGGGATTGCGGCGTGACCATCCCCCCTGGGGGGTGATTTCTCGCTTTCTGTCTCTATGTCTCTCTCTGTCTGTCTGGCAAGCGCACACACCCTACAGTGAAAATCTCTCAAAAAAAAGAAAAGAAAAGAAAAAGAAAAAACAAAAAGAAAAGAAAAAGAAAAAAAAAAATCAGTGACACATCTGAAGATACTTTTCCAGTTTTCAGCTTCTCTAAAGCATTAATCAACCTGACCTCTTGACATTCTCTTCTTTGGCCTCTAGGAAAATACTTTTTTCTGATTCTATTACTGTGATTGCTCCTTCTCTGCTTTCTGTAGGTATTCTTGCTTGGGTGTTGCATATATTTTGTCCTCACCCCTCTTTCCTTTTCATTCTATGTTTTGTCTTTTTCTTACATTGTGAACCCAATTCAATGCTAACAACATTTATAGATTTATGTCTTTATCCAAGCACCTCTCCTGAGAACTAAATCCAGCTGTCTTACCACTTACCAGATGTGTCTACCAGACATCCATAGCATCTCAGTTTCCATACATCTAAAATCAAAGTGACCATAGTTATCAAAAACAAGCTCCTCCTCCTTTTCTTATATTTCTTATCTTACATGTACCTCATTGCCCAAGTCAGAAACTTAGGAATCATTATACCCACAAATATCCACCAATGTTGACCTATAGAACCTTGTATCTGTTAGCATTTATAATATAGCATAATTACTTGTTTGCATTACTGCATGTTTATATCCCCAGAACCTATAACAGTGCCTGACAAGTGGTTGACATAAACTAATTATTTTGAAAAGCACGAATAGATCAATAAACTATCCTAACTTCTTCCATGGCATAATGTTGAAGGTAAGAAACATGTCACATTGACATAGGTATCCTAAATGTTTGGCAGAGTAATAAACCTAATAGATACTCGATAAAAGTTTAATAACTATATTAATTGTTGAACACAGAATGTAGTTAAAAATGAATATTCCTACAATTACCAGTAAGATAACCCCTGAAGTGTCCACCTTCTAGAACCATTGACAAATGGGTGTAAACCCTTTTTCTTGTTTTTTTGTTTGTTTGTTTCTTTGTTTCTTTTAGAGATTTTTGCTATAGGGCACATGCATTCATCAGAGAGGCAGAGAGACAGAAAATGAGAACTCACTCCCCAAGGGGGATGGCCACACCACAATCCCTTCTCCTCTATTCTCCTCTCAGGATTTTTTGGGCACACATGCACACACACCTGGTGTGAGTTTCAAGTCTCCAAGTCCAGGGTTCAAACTGGGGTCAGCCATATGGGAGTCCAGCAATGTAACCAGTACACCATCTGCTAGTCCCAAACCCTTTATCAATTTATTATTTGGATCACTATTTTAACAAGATTATGTAACTATGCCTAAGTTCAACAAGAAAAGATTTTGCAATTGATTAGAATCTAAAGAAATATTATGGCTATTGTAATGTCTTGACATAAATGGGAGGAGAATTAATTGGATGTATGGCATGAAATTGATACCCCTGAGAGTCAAGGGTGAGTTTTTCTTCAAGCAATTCCCATAATGTTCAATATTATGAGGGGGGAACCAGCAGTTAGCGTAATGGATATGTTAAAATACTTCATTTGGGCCCTGTTCTTTCTAGGCACTTAAGTCAACAACCACAGCAAAAACAAAACACAACAGCCCTCATGCATTTATGTTCTATTAATGGAAAAACAGATAATGAATCAACTGAATATGTACAGAAAAAAAAATTTTTAGGTTTTTGTAATAGGGTGTGTGTACTTACCGGAGAGAGACAGACAGTGAGATGGAAAGTGAGAAATCACCCCCCACTGGGGGTGTTCATGTTGTAATCCTTTCTCCTTCATTCTCCTGGTATTTTGGACATGCATGCACACATGCCTGGCATGATTTTCAAGCCGCCAGGTATGGGATGCAAACCATGGTCGAACATGGGGGAGTCCAACACCTTAGCACTACAACACCTGCTGGCCCCTATATATAAAAATGTACATGATGTTAGTGCTATAGGAAG